>NC_072731.1:81748032-82016761 GCF_026930045.1 Uloborus diversus | reverse complement strand
GATCTCACGAAATAAAAAACATTGTTCGAATCGGACTATTCAATGAAAAGTTCTTGGGAGGGAGGGGGGGAGAGGTAGACCGACGGACAGACAGAAAAATGTCCGTTGGTCTGTACATTTTTGCAATTAAATATCCTCTATTTCATTATTAATTTTTTTTTCACCTAATGAATAATTGACTAAACGAATAAATAATGAAACAAAAAATGAATAACATTAATTTATGCGTGGGAAAAAATAAATGAGTGAATAAATAAGAAAATAAGTGAATGAAAAAATAAATAGGGTTGATAGCAATCGTAGAGTGCAATTTAAATTCGCTTCTTGATTAGCATAACGTGAAAACGCGATAGAAAGATGCGCCAAAGAGCATCATTTGTGACGTCATCAAGACCACGCCTTGTTCGAAAAATCGGACATTTTTAAAAATTAAATAAAAAATGACTGTTCGGAAAATGAAAGTATTTTCTGGGTCTATGTTATTTATTTATGTATTTAATTATTTTTGAGCAATCACGATTGCTTATTGTTCTCAATTGACTGTTTTTGACGTTCCTTTGATTTTTCCCACCGCCACCCTCCGCACCATCACCGTCGACGGGCTCCTCACGATGCTGCACCTCTAGCGAAAGCCGTCTCCAGGTTGCATCCATGTCCTACACACACGCGCATACATACACAACTACACACAAACACATATACACACACACATACACACACACCACTGTGTGCAAATGGTGCAAAGCGAGGACCCTACTTTTTCACCGTCACACCGAGGACCTACTGAAGGCGTTGTGTCAGAAGAACACTTATTAGATTTTTGTGCTTAAAATCATTTGATTAGTGCGTAACAACCTCAATTTTTTAATATTTCAAAAAATTTCAAACATGTTTTTTTTCAATGTAACCGAGGACCTCATACACAAATGTGTGCGGATGGTGCAAAGCGAGGACCCTACGTTTTCGCACGTCATACCGACTGGAGACGTTGTGTTAGAAGAAAAATTTTTACATTTTTGTACTTAAAAACATTTAATTAGTGCGTAAAAACCTAAATTTTTTAATTAAAAAAAAATTTCAAACATGTTTTTTTTTAGTGTAAACGAGGACCTCATACACAAATGTGCGTTTGTACCTGAGAGTGAGGACTTTGCTCTCCTTTCATTATTCTCTTGGGATTTCTTGTGTTACTCAACTAATAAACTCTAACAAATAGTAGAATTCCAGTTATCCGAACTCCGATTATCCGAATCACTTTCGGAAATTTAGGAAAAAATTAAAAAATAAGACGGAAACGTACAGCGATTCGCAAAATAATGAATCTGTCTGCGCACTTTATTGCTGTATTTTAAGCGCACCACGAATATTTTTGAGATAAGCCACTGCCTCAGAGTGCAGTTCTTTATTGACTTCTAGTACAGCACTTATTAAGAACGTTTAATATATAAAAGTGATGGCTTTTTATTTAATTGAACGCTCATGTTTTTTTAATTAGGAGGACCTACTGAAGGCGTTGTGTCGGAAGAACATCGTTTTGTTTTTTATGCTTAAAATCATTTGATTAGTGCGTAAGAACCTCGATTTTTTAATTTTTTTAGAAATTCCAAGCATGTTTTTTTTTAATGTAAACGAGGACCTCATACACAAATGTGCGTTTGTACCTGAGAACGAGGACCTCATACACAAATGTGAGTTTGTACCTGAAAACGAGGACCTCATACACAAATGTGCGTTTGTACCTGAGAACGAGGACCTCATACACAAATGTGCGTTTGTACCTGAGAACGAGGACCTCATACACAAATGTGCGTTTGTACCTGAAAACGAGGACCTCATACACAAATGTGCGTTTGTACCTGAGAACGAGGACCTCATACACAAATGTGCGTTTGTACCTGAGAACGAGGACCTCGTACACAAATGTGCGTTTGTACCTGAGAACGAGGACCTCATACACAAATTTGCGTTTGCACCTGAGAACGAGGACCTCATACACAAATTTGCGTTTGTACCTGAGAACGAGGACTTCATACACAAATGTGCGTTTGTACCTGAGAACGAGGACTTTGCTCTCCTTTCATTATTCTCTCGGGTTTTCTTGTGTTACTCAGCTAATAAACTCTAACAAGTAGTAGAATTCCAGTTATCCGAACTCCGATTATCCGAATCACTTTCGGAAATTCGAAAAAAAATTTAAAAAGTAAAACAGAACCGTACAGCGATTCGCAAAATAATGAATCTGTCTGCGCGCTTTATTGCTGTATTTTAAGCGCACCACGAATATTTTTGAGATAAGCCACTGCCTCAGAGTGCAGTTCTTTATTGACTTCTAATATACAGCACTTATAAAGAACGTTTAATATATAAAAGTGATGGCTTTTTATTTATTTAATTGAACGCTCATGTTTTTTTAATTACGAGGACCTACTGAAGACGTTATGTCAGAAGAACATCGTTTTGATTTTTATGCTTAAAATTATTTGATTAGTGCGTAAAAACTTCAATTTTTCAAAAAATTTCAAACATGTTTTTTTTTTTCAATGTAAACGAGGACCTCATACACAAATGTGCGTTTTTACCGCAGAACGAGGACTTAACTTAATCCATCTGTTATTCTCTCCAAATTTCTTGTAAAACTCAGCAAATGAACTCTAACAAATAAATGTTTAGCCATTTTAATTCTTGTCCCATAAGAGTTGACCAAAAAAAGAAAAGAAAAAAAAATGGAATACAAGTATCGTTCTTATTGGTACGTAAAAGTTTCATTTTTAAAGCAAAAAAAAAAAAAAAAAAATTTTTATTGAATTTTTCTTAGTGCGTTAGTAGAAGTTTAAGTTTAGTAGAAGAATCGACACATGTTGTAACTTTAGTATTCTTTAGCATTGAGTACTAAACATTGGGTGTCCTGCGGCTTCCAAATCAAGGCGCATTTTTGGTTATATGGAACGTATTTCCAAAACGACATAGCTGGGAACAGTCATTTCATTAGAGCAAATGAAGTGGGAATTCAATAACAAATTTTGGGAAAAAATACATAAAATATTAGATAATAAAGGATTAAAATTTTGCAAATTAAAATTTTAACTCGCTTATTATTCCTGGCAGCAATATATGATGGTTATTTTTAGAGATGCACAGAATGCCATATTTTCCCGAATTCCGGATACCAAATATTCGGTTAAAATTCAAACCGAATATTCAGAAGAATACTTGCTTAAAATTTTTTACTGCAAGATTTTAATTTTACACCAATTTAAAATAGATTTTTTTTTCGGAAAAGTAAATACATTTGCATTTAACAACATAAACTTATCTATATTAAGTATAATTCTTAATTTAAAATAAAACATTCCAAAAGAAAAAACAAATATAGCGAAAGGCTAATGTGGTATATGTTTATCTGAAACTCTGCAAAAATGTATAATTAATTTCTTTCCTATATATGATTCGATAACTGATAAGTACGATAACATTTTGTGTAATAAATAAAGAATCTGGTGTTTCTTCCATAGAAAAAGAAACCCGAGTTGCTTAACATATCATTACAAATTACGATTCATTCATGTGAGTTTCTAAAATGTTAATCTCTTCGGAAACTGATTGATGAATGAAATTTAAAACTGCCACGCATTTTACATTTTTTCTCTTTATTGCAAAGGATTATCAAACTTTGATTACAACGATTAATTTTAATTAGGTTGTTTTTAAACAATATTTACTCTATCATTTGATGTAAAACTTCAGAAATTAAATTACTGCTAAATTTAATATCAGGTGATTTTCCATTTTTTAACTACGTATTTTACATGAAAAATTAGCAGTTAATGTTAGGTAACAATAAATGGACTTTATATATTTAATATTACTTAAGATAATGATTTTTTTTTCTGGTTACTGTGTCATATTTAAATGAGTTTGTAATATGACGGCTAACGTGCTCTCATAAGATTTAAGAAAAATTGAAAAGCAAAACTATTTAGATCAACTTCGAATCTGATAAAATTAGAAAGTAACAATTTGAACAAATTTTATACTCTGGTACAATGTTATAAGTTTTATTCAATGCATAAAAAATGTGTTTGTTCTCTAATTATGGATCATTTAAACTTGTTTACTATTCCAATGCAGAATATTGAAGTATTTGGATACGCCGAACATTCGATTTTTTCAGTGGCGGATCTAGAACTCAAGCAAGAGGGGTGGGGGGCTAACCTCGGTCCAAGTAAGGAGTCACCGTTTTAAAGGGTCGTTTTCGTCGTTTTTGCGGATACTCTCAATATCGGTGTGGGGGGGGGGGTAGAGAGACACACACCCTTATTTAAACAATATGAAATTTTTTTCTACAATGGATAACTCTCCCGTAAAAGTTAGGACTTTAAATACGGTTTTTTACTTCAAATAAACTTATATAGTATACTGAAGAATATGAATAATTTCGCGAACATATTAAAGGTCTGAAAACTCTGTATGCACCTCAGTTGGATATAAAGCTACAAATTACCGTCCCATGGCTAGAACTAAGACGAAATTGCAAGCAAACACCGAAAATGTCAGTTACAGCATACAGAGATAGCAACTACGTTCTAGCTTTATGCTCATGAGTCTGGATACTAGCCAAAACCATGCTCAGGCAAAAACTTCTTATAAAGCTGAGTAAATTATCACATTGGTAGATAAAAATGCATTCGCAGAACAGAAAGAGGCGTGCAAACATGGTATGGCTCCCTATCGAAAAAACGTAGATAAAAGCTAGAGTATAAACATTATACCCACTTATTGCTAGAGAAAGGTAGTAAAAAGAAGCGGATGCGTGAAGGGGGTCAGGACTCTCCCGTAGAAATTTGAAAAATTGATGTCAAAACTGTAATTTTTGAAAAGTTTTGGAGATTTGGTGGTACAGGTAGGTGAGATTGGGTTGAAGTTCCTTCCCGGAGTATTTTCCCTTACTATAGTCAATTTCAAGCTTTCTTAAACGATTTTAGGGAATCGAATGCTCTTTCCAGAAATTTGAAGAAAAAGAAGATTAAAAACGCAATTTTATGCTATCTGTGATGGTCCAGCGCAGGCCCGGATCTACGTACCAGCGGACCCTGCGATGTGCGGGGGGGGGGGGGAGGGGCGCACGTCCCAAAGGAGCCCAACGGCCTAAGAAATATAATGAAGAAAATTGAAAAAAACTAGCATTAAGACTTATTAACATTGCAAATATACACTGCTGGCCTCTGGGAAGGGGCCCTAGAGATTTTAATGCAAGGGAGCCCAAGATTTGTAGATCCGGGCGTGGTCCAGGGGCTCTCTCTGAAAGTTTTTTCCTGCAGAACTCGGGAAATCATGATTATAGATTATGTGTGTTGGGGATGTTAGGAGAGGAAATTTTTGATGATTTACTTCGAAAAATTTTCAAAATCGGAATTTTTAAGAATGAGTTTTACTTAACTTCTGGTGAATTTAAGTTACTAGGTGGCTCTTCTCCGGAAATCTTTCGAGATTAAACACTCCAATTTAGGCTATAACTTGTGAAGTTTAGGAAATGAAGAGGGTTCGGAGACCCTCTCTGGAAAAGTTTCGCCAGTGAAGTCTGAAAGACGCAATTTTAGTCAATGATTGGTTATGTTTAGAAAATGGGAATTTTTGGAGTCTCTCTATGAAAACTCTCCGGAAATTCATAAAAGTTGCAGTCTTAGAAGAACAAATTTTGGCTCTGTTTAAAGACGTTAAGCGCGAATCAAACACACAACACTCCAAACATATTACACATCTGTTTCGTTTCAAATGTGCATATTTGATGCGTCTGTTCTTGGTTATGCAGAAGTAAAGTTTCAAATTTTACTTCCTATCTTTAGTTCTCATCCGCCAGGCGTTGGAAACATTATCACGGGAAGAAAAGCATTAGAATTAACGTTTGTTATTTAATGGGTTAAAACTTTAAATGTTCAAAATTACTTAAAAACTAATTTCAAATTGGTTTATTTCAGTACAAACCAAATTCATGGCATTAAGAATTTTATTGACTTGGAAATATTTTCCGATATCTTTTTCCTGTAGGGGAGTCAGGAGAAATGGGACAACTCTGCGTTCATGCCGCAATACAATGAAAAATAATTTCCTGCTGGTCCAGTATAGGTGCAGCACTTTAGACTCTCGCTGCTATATTTATTGGGCAAGCTAGAAAAGCTTTTTCATATTCTGTTTCGGAATTAGTGTAGCACTGTCGCATTTTCCCGACTCTCCTCTACCCATCTAACTTTTTTTATTTGAGTCTTATTCCCCTTATTCTGCTCGATTAAGGATATCTGTTTTGGGATCGTGCCGAGGCGCAAGGTCCCGGAACTTGGAGCCTACTGCTACCCTTAATTTCTAACGAAACAAAGTACAAAATTGTAAGGATTTTTTAAAATGTTACATAAAGGAGCATATTCAACCCTAACAGAATTCGATCGTATCGAATACGATCAATCATACCTACCAATAGTTGAAATTTTAACAAAGTACAAAATTACTGTACCTACCAATAACGCAGCCAGAAATTTTTTTTACCATACTTGGAAGTAAATTTCGCGCTACCCTATTAGTATTTAGGATTCAATCAAATCGAACACAATCGAGTTGAATATGTCTCTAAGATAGAATACAGGAACTGAATTACACGATGATAAGTGTTTTAAGGGCTGATATTGCAATTGCCCTAATATGTGTGAAAATCAGAAACTTACAGAATGTAAACAGATAAGAAATTTTCACTGTGTAATTAAATATACCTAATTATTATTACTTTGTTGGTTTATTGAGTTTAAAGTTGACCAGTTGCCGCTGGTCAAAATTCGTATGCTCCAGAGCCACTTTTGGCCCCCGGGCCATGGTTTGGAGACTCCTGCTCTAAAGGCCAGTGACGGATTTAATAGAGGGCGGTGTGGCCATACAAACAAAATGTGAAATTGCTCTTTGCTACAAGCTAGCTATTGAAAGTCAAAGTATCCTGCTAACAGAGACAAAAGTCTTAGTTTTTGCATTGATGATACATTTTTAACTTCAAATAATAAAAAAAATTTGAAAAAAAAAATAGAACCGACTTCAAAAGTGCTCTAAAAGTGAAAAATAATTTTATTCTTTAAACACCATCGATAATACTTTTAAACATAATTTTTGAAGTTGGCGCAAAAACAAAAAGTAAAATCCAGTGTAACATGCTTCGTTCATATTTTTTTCAGAAAATCAAAAATTAGGAACGAAACAGTTATATCGTTACTCAAATATGCTGTCATCAATGCATAATGTAAGTGGTAGTGAAGAACTGGGCCTGGTTAATTTTTTATAGTTATAGTTGAGTTATGGTTCTGAATGATCTTATCTATCGTTTTTGCGCCAACTTCAAAAATTATGTTTAAAAGTATTATCGATGGTGTTTAAAGAATAAAATTATTTTTCACTTTTTAGAGCACTTTTGAAGTCGGTTCTATTTTTTTTTTCAAAATGTTTTTATTTTATTCTTTTTAGTGTAAATGTATTTCAGAAATAGTAAGAAGTTACTATCACGAAACTTCACCTTATTTTTTTCATAAAAATGCCCCATACTAAAAAAAAAAAAAAAAAAAAAAAAAAAAAAAAAAAAAAAAAAAAAAAAAAAAACTATAAACACGCCTTAAACTTCAAGCGATTGGCACTAAAGACTTATCTTTGCTCCTTTCTGGAATTCATTTGCGTGTTAATTTAATTATAACCATTTAAATAATACGTTTTCCCAAACTAATTTACATTTCACAGTATGCAAGATGCTTGTAATGCAATCCTGTATCTCCTTACTTAGCCCCGATCATCTGCTATTGGCATAGATGATAACGATAAAGTACTACTAAAGTTGAGGCAAACGTAACCTGGTAGCATTGTGAAGGCTAAGCAGATCCTAATCACTGTATTACCTCGCTTCCACTTTAGGTTTACTCCCACTATTGAGCAATGACACTGAAGAAATTTGATGCTTGCTTCAGAGAAGCCTTCACTCAAAATCATAGGCGTCGGAACGGGGGGAGCTGAGGGAGCTTGAGCTTCCCCTGGAGTATTTCAGATCGACTTAGCTCCCCCGGAAAATTCTTTCACTGCTGTTTTTTGCCTTACACTGTTTACCTCAAACCTGATTTCAAAAATGTGATCTGCCTTTTTTGGGAATTTCGGAATTTCTACCCAATGAGCAACAAAAGCAATGAGCAGACGGAGTGGTCAGTGCACTTGAATTCACCTTCACCTTTTTTTTCACTGTTTAAACATTCTTGATTACCGAAATGCGGGAAAGTGGACTCTACTCCGCGGCCTGCGAAAATCAGTACCAGTCAGAGGCGTAGCATAACCAAACATTTTTTTGGTGGGGGGGGGGGGGGCACCAGAGCCATCACCAAGAAGGGTTTTGCTACCCCCCCCCCCCCCAGTTTTTCAGAAATGGCGTCACCATTTTCATATTAGTAATGAAAAAAAAAGCAGAAAGGAAACCTTTACGATTTTAAGAACATGTAATAGAAATGATAAGTGAACAAATAGAATAAAAGTGTCGAAAAGAGTTTTTTCTGCAAAATTTGAAAGCAAATGCAATCTCTGAATATTATTTAGGAACATCCCAGCAAGGTTATGCATTATGATTTACCTCTGAGGAGCGCTGAAACGAACGTTTCGAACATTTTTTAACGAAAAGAAAGTATTCAGTGTTTAGTACAAATCTATGACAAGCGTCAGTCAAGTAAAAAATAAATACGTAAATAAACATAACTTTTAAATTTCTTTTTTTCTTTTTTTTTTTTTTTTTTTGTAAAAATATCATCATGAAAATAATGATTAAGTAGAGAAAAATATATGTGCCACCAAAATACATTTTAATTAGAGAAAAAGTTGAAACAGAGTAAGGCGAGATTTAAAAATGTCATGACTAGTCACACCACTGTTAGTGTGCTAGTTCTAAGTGTTTAAATACAAAAGGTGAAATTAAACGAAAATTTTATCGCGATGTTCTGAAGACATGACATTTAAAACAAAAGAAAGTGTAAAAACTAAGATAAGTCTGAACTACCAAAAAATTCAAAATGTTTTTTTTTATTGACGGGGGCCGCAAACGCTTGTATTTCAAACAAATAAAAATATAAGGCTAGAAATTGAAAATTTCATTATGGAGAAACCAAACCACTCAAATAATTTTGGAAATGAATAGCAGAATTTTAATCCAAGTTTCCACTAATATGCAAAATTATAAGCTGTATATCTGTTGTTGTTAAAATCAGGAAACAAAACATTGATTTTAAGAGGGTAAATCGAAGTTTGACTTTGCAGAAGGATAAATTTCAATTTATTTTGCTGCTTTACTACGCATTGCTTTGGTCTATAGCATCTCGAGGTTGCATTGAAATCAGAAAATTCTTCCTTTGAACGCGAATGCTTCGCGCGGGTCAACTAGTAATCTAAAATTGCGTTTCTGGAATTTCACTATCGGAAAATTGCTGAAGACGGATCCCGAACCGCTCCTCCCAGTAACATAGCCAACTATAATCTAAAACTACGTTAGTTTTGACAACTAACTTCGAAAATTTTATTAATGAGCTTCAGCCCCTATACCTCCACCAATATAATTTAAAATAATCTTAAATTTCGTTTAAGGTCTTACCTTTCAAATAATTACTGGGGTAAAGCACCCGAAAACTCACCCCTAACGTCATTAAAAGTCAAATAAAATTGTTTTTGGAGCTCCAATTTGGAAAAATTTCCAGTCTTCATAAAAATATGAAAGATGGCACACAGCTGCGTTTCTTAGATTGTTCATTTTCGACAAATTTCTGGGAGGGGGGCCCTGGATTTCTCCTCTAATTAACATCTCCGAATAATGTCTAAAACTGCGTTTTCAGAACAACAATTTTGAAAAATTTCCAGGAAGAACCCTAAAATACCAACCTCCTTAACGTAATTAGAGGAAAAATATAAAATTTTTCAAGTTTCAATTTCGAAAAATGCCGAGGAAAACGCTCCCAGGCCACTTTTCCACCCTATCATTAACAAAGATCATCTAGAATACATTTTTAAGACCACACAAATTAGAAAAAAACATCCTATTTTTGATTTTTGGGCTAATTTCTCTATAATTCTGGAACAAAAGATTAAGTGTCTAGCAAGCTGGGGGTGATGAGCCAGTTTGGCATTTAAATATGAATAGCATGGGTGCTCCAGACATAACTAAAAAAGATTGCTAAGGTTGTTTATACTTGTTCAAATAATTTCAACTTTCCAAAAACTTATCACATTTTAAGTTATCTGACCCCTCAGATTATAATTTTTTGAAGTTACAATTATTCTTGTTTTTTTGCTTTCTAAATTACGGTTTTTTCGTCACTTACAGATATATTTTCTTTACAAAACTGTTACTTTTCATCTACTATTGCAGAAAAAACCCCAACAATATTATTATATTAATATTTCATTGTTTCTATCAAAGACTTTTACAAAAACTTATCTGAACAATATAATATATAACGAACACTTCATTTTAACACATTTCCAACGTTCTGTTTCTCCGCCCTCCTGTTTCATCTATTCGCCTTTTTCTAGTTCTCAGAAAATAAGAAATTCTTCTAAATGCTACGCCGTCGAAGCCTCCCCTTTCCTCCAAAATTATTACAGAGCACCTCAAATTTTGTTTTCAAGGCTCCGATTCCCTGAAAATTACCAGAAGAGAGTCCCTGGATATCTTGCCATCCAACAACATGGGAGATTATGTAATGTTCCGTTTTTGGGACTTCAATTTAAAAAAAAATTGCTGGGCCCCTAACGCCAACAAATATGATCCACAGTCGCGTGTTTTAGCGATTACAATTTCGAAAAAATTAACGAGAAGGAACCTCTGAACCTTTTCTGATAACACCATAGAAAAACGCTCTCTAGTAGGACTTCAAGTTTAAAAGTTTCCAAAGTAGAGCCCTAGTACAGTCTTTTCCTCTGGCATCATTGAAGGTTGTCTACAATTACGTTTAAGACTTCAAGATCGAAATATTGGGCGGGAGATGTAAATCGATTCGAAAAATCGATCGAGGACAATCCTTCGAGTCATATTTTCACTAAAGTCAACAAATATGGTATACAATCGCGTTTTTAAGACATTAATTTCTAAAAATTTTCAAGGAACGTATTCAAAACTTTTCTCCCCTTAACATTACCAAAGATCGCCTAAAAATTCGTTTTAAGAACAAGAATTCTGAAAAATTTCCGGGGGAGGATCCCCGAAACTCCTCTATCTCTACGTGCTCATCATCGAGTACTGACTGACCTTCTTTCAAAACCTGAAGTTTTATCACCTCATTCTCTCCACAAACAATTGATACAAGATAAAAAAGAGATGGAAGCTTCAAAGCTAATTTCATGTGTAGAAAAAAAATTAAAGTCCCCCCCCCCCCACCTATTATTTTAAGGGGCCACTGCTTCTGCCCCTTACATACCAGACACTTCTCATCATATGCCCCAGCTCCCCATACTTCTACAAAGTTCCTACTCCTCTGCTCAAAATTATCATTACAATTACTATTAATATCACTGTTGTATGACACCAAACTTTTGTAACATCGGGTTTTATACTTAATCATTTAATAGGGAAAATGCGTGAAATTTACTGTTTTTTACTTATAATTTTTTTTTCTAAAGAACAAATATGGTCAAACGAAGTAATCGGACCTAAGTTGAGCCATCCCCTATCCATTAAAAAAATAATCATTAAAATCGGTTCACTAGGTGAGACGCTGTGAGTGGACAAACAAAAAAAAAAAAAAAAAAACATACATACGGTATGAACTGATAACCGCCTCCTTTTTGAAGTCGGTTAAAAAGTAAAGTCGATGTTTTCGATAGTCGATAGATAGATAAAGTCAATAGTATAATAATGTTTAAAAACTTTGAAATTTATACGATAATTGTAAATGCATTTTGTTAAGTTTCGTGAAATCGTAATTTTTGGTTCATTTTCAAAGTTTGAGGCCATTAATTTACCTCTAAATAATTTAGTAATTACTCAAACTGACCTGCAAAAAACAGAAGAAAAAAAATTCATGGCTTTTAAGAACCACCCTAATGTACTGCTGAAAAATCGCTTCCAACAATGTAATTTGATTTTAAAAAATTATAATTTTTAGTACATTTGAAAAGCGTGAACGGAATGTTTGTTATAATAAATATTAATAATTTTGTGAAACAAAAAATGTGAATAGATGCAACTTTATAAAACCTGTACATAACTTTTTATTTCAATGCATTCGCTGCTTTAATCTTTTCATATTGTGACTGTATTTTCAATTATTGAATGAATTTTAATAATTTTCCAATGAAGATTTCCCAAATTTTGGCTAGTGCAAATTTTGTTCTTGTGGTAGCTTTATTATTTCTAAATAATTCATCTTTGTATTTTTTATAAAATATTTTTTAAAAATCCTTAGGCAGTTTTAAACAGAATAAATTAAAATACGGCATTAACAAAATTATATTCAGCGAGTGATAGTTCTAAAAGTGTCTTAATTTGTTACAAGAACAATATGCACCCCACAAAATTAATTTTTTAGTACGCCACTGCGGGACAGAGTTAAATGTTTCAAGTACTTCTCAATAACAACTTAGAAACAATATTAACTGATAAAGAACATGTGATTATATTTACAACAAACCAAAAAACAGGATTAATAAAATTTAAGAATTTTTGGACAGATTCAAGTATAATAGCTCATTGCGACCATCGAAAGATGAATGTTTGTGGAGAACAACTGAGCGTGTCAGTCGAGAATGTGAAAAAGTTTTGGAAATAAAACACAAAAATATAATGGTACTCATGTTCACAAGCGTTATGGAAAAAATTTCGAATTACAGTGAAACCTGTGTAAGTTGACCACTCACGGTGCAGTACTTTGGCGGTCAACTTAGACAGGTGGTCAACTTATAAAGGGCGGTAATGTTTTTTTTTTTTTTTTTTGTTATTTCTTGCAACATGTATTCATTTTTTGAGGAATTCACCCTTACTCTTTCTGTTCAGATCCACTTTCATTGTTTAACATTATTGAAAGTGAAACAATAATTAAAAATACTATTCAATACTTTTGTTATTTTTCCCTTGTTTTTAACTATATTAGACACTGTAGTTTTAGAAATTCCATATATGCCAGCTAATTTTCTCTCGCTTTCTCCATTTTCAATTACTTTTAATATTTCATACTTTTTATTAATCTCAAGTTCCACTAACTTGCTTTTTGAAGCTTTTTTATGTAAAATTTATAGCACAAAGAGCAACTGGCTCGACTCTCCCAGTTCACAAAGGCAAAATTAAAATGTCCTATCTCTTGATCCCTTGCACAAGAAACATGTAACTTTACGCATTACTCATTAGCAGACCCAGATCTGCATACCCTCAGTGCGAGGGGCCCGCGTCCTTAAAGGGGCTGACGACGCTAGAAATTGATGAAAAAATAGAGAAAAAAAAACTAGCACTAAGGCCTATCGCTTTTCAAATAGACACTGCTGGCCACTAGGGAGAGGCCCTACATATTTTGTTGCAGGGGGCCCAAAATGTATAGATCCGGGCCTGCTCTTTTTAGCAGAATTCCTGTGTTGTCACAACGTATTGCAACTGAAAGAAAAGACTTTGAACTTTTCTACTGACAGCTATTTTCATTGAACAGAGTACAAAAAGCTATCTCAAATAGAACAACAAATGAAAAACAAGTTTGGAGAATAAAAAGCAGCATAAACTTTATACTGCTGTTCAGTTAGTAAAATGCTAGTATGTCATCAAAGCATTAAAAACATTCTTTGAAAGCTATCAAAAAATATATATATATATATATATTATAAATAAATAAATAATAAAATAAAATAATATGCTGAAGGAAGTTTAAAAAATTAATCAAGTGGTCAACTTACAAAGGGATTTTTACAATACTCCAGACCAAATTTGGCGTACATTAGTGGTCAAGATAGACAGGTGGTCAAGAAGGAGAGGTGGTCAAGTTACAGAGGTTTTCCTTCATTATATGAGATAGGGGTAATTCCGTTCCTGACAAAAGCGGTCAACATAGACAGGTGGTCAACTTACAAGGGTGGTCAACTTTACAGGTTTTACTACTATGTTTTTCTAAATCTAAATGAGCATATGTTGGAAACAGAAGCAGCTGATAATCACGTTAACAAGTTTATAAAATTAATCGGTTTTAAATATTTAAGCATGAGAATGTATAATTCACTTAATTCATACAGTGAAATTAATTCAAAGACCAATACGTGGGAGACTAACGAAATTAATACTGTATAAGGGACAATAATCACTAGTTTTCTGCAAACTTGATTTTAAATTGTCAGAACTATCATTTTGTGGAACAAAAAAAAAAAAAAAAAAAGAATTGGGGGAAGAAGGGGAGGGAGGAGCCAAACGACCATTCATGTAATTTATAATTGGACTGAAAAGTAACAAATGAATTTATTTTCTGAGCACTTAAAAAAAAAAAAAAAAAAAAAAAAAAAAAAAAAAACTCAAGTTGACTAAAAATCACGAATAAACCAAAGTTAGTGTTTGATTAATATATTACTGGAGTGTAACGCATGCAAATACTGTTTAATTAAAATTAACTGATATTCAATTCTATTTACATTTGTATTTCTAATTGATTTAGGGTTTTACATATGGTTTTATGAAAAATAGTTACACTGGCTTCAAAAGTTGTTGAAAAAAAAAAAAAACGCATTGAATCTATTTATCTGTATTTGAAAATTTTGATTTAAATAAAATAAAATTTAGAAGGTTAATTTTTGTTGAAGATTTTTTTTTTATATATTTAACATTGAAGTCGTCTATTTGAACTCAGTATTTAAGGCAGGGCCTGATTACTTAATAGGCCAACTAGGCCTTGGCCTAGGGTCCCCGCTCTTTAGGGGCCCCCAAATTGCTAAAATTGCTTTACCTAACGAAAAAAACGGTAATGTTTGATTACAGGGGCCCCTGAAAAAGGGTTTGGCCTAGGGCCCCTCGACGTCTTAATCGGGCCCTGATTTAAGGCACTTGAAAAAAAGTTTAAATAGCTTCTGCGTCTGTACAAAAGTTATGATGGGAAGATATCTAAAAGATCATTCCATGAAAAAGCTGGCATTTGGTCCAGCATTTCATTAAAAAGTGATAATTTGAAAAGGTAATGAACAATATTTTTTGCTAAGGTACGCGCATACATTTGTGATTTCTTAAGCAAAAAAATTTTGTTCATTCCACCTTTTAATTATTACTTTTAATGAAACATATGAGATGTGTCACGTGCGGACAAAGTGTCCACATTTTCCGGAATTGCGTTTTATTTCCCTTAATTGTGCAAATGATGGCTGCGAAAAGCGATTCTCTTCGATAAGGGAAAGTTTCTTGTGAGGGTTGTCCCATGATCACGTGATGTCCAACCGGGGGATGTTGACAAAGGCAGGGAGAAGGCACATCCCTGAGGCACATCTACTCTATTTTAAGATAAATGCTGAGACCGGTTTATGGTGATTTGTTTAGGAGAAAAAAGGGTGGCAAGGGGGGATGGTGCTTTTTGGCGGTCGCCGCAAGCCTGTCAAAACAGCTACATATTACCATTTGTGGCAAGTACTTCCATATGGCTATCGCAATGTTCTTTCCCCTCAACTTCTTTTTCAGGATACAGACAAACCTTTCAAATAAAACTAATACTGAACATAAAGAAAGATAGTTGAAAATTTATTGAAACAAGTTTGCTTAATTCATTGATTGTCACTTGATGTAATCGGAAATTTTACATTTTTTTTCGCTTTCCGCTAACCAAATTTTTGGTTAAGAGTTTAAACTTGGTTTTTAAAATATTTAAATAAACAGCATGATTTATTATTTCATCAAAAAATTCCAAACTACCAAGTCCTGATGCTGATATGCATCCTCACACAAGAACACCTTCACCGTCCTGATTAACTAGTCCAACTAAGTTCTTCAGATTAAGTTCCTAATTTTTTCTTCTATTTACAATTATACTAATTTAACCAAAAATGTGGAATTCATTTTTATCTGTAAGACATAATTCTAAAACGTTTTGAGCTTATTTATCATTGATTTTGCGACTAATAGCGTAAGCTTTCTGTTTTTCGAAAGGTCAAGAACATATCTGCGGAAAGAGATCCCATTTAATCCAGCTAATCAGAGAACTTGGCGAACAATTTTAAGTGAAAATAAAATGTAAATTTTTTTATTTAACTCTGCAGAAACTTTTACAGCACTCAAATGTGTATTTTTCACAAAATTTTTAACTGTACATCTCCGATCACGCTTTGTCAACTTAGCCGGTTGACTTTTTCTTACCTTGTTTTCGGTCCACTTCTTTTCTTCAAAGCATTTAATCAAGCACTTTACTATAGAATAGAATAAATTTACTAACTTAGAGACATTTCAAACCAATTTACCGCTACTGTGAAGAAAAAATTCAAATTTTGAATGGTGTTTGTGCTTTTTTTACGAATACCAGCCATTTTAAAGTAATAAGCACAATGTTAGGGAATAAATAATAAAAACAATTAAAGCTAAATGACTTCAAAGGCTCAACACAACGCAAAAATAATAAAAAAAAGACATATGATAATTTTAATTATGAGTTTATTCGAAAATATTTGAGTGTACGATAATTTTTGTGGCGTGTTATTTCTCTGTCTCTTCGTTTTTTGACCCATTTTAAAAAGGAGATCCGTCAATATTTTGAAAAAAAAAAAAAAAAAACCTAGGGTTTTGTTTAGAATGGCATAGGAATGATGTGAAAAAATATTGGACTTCATGTTCGAATTCAGTTTCGCGTTATTTTGGTTTTACTAAAAAATTTCGAAGTGTACGAACACTTTTGGGAGCCACTATTCGTTACTGGGCTTCAATCGTGTTTTTTACAAAACTAGTGGGCCGCACAATCAAAAAGGTTGGGAACCGCTTGTCTAGAGGGACATCAGGGGCAGAGTAGCAAGAAAAATTTACCCTGGCATCATAAGCACCCCCCCCCCCCCCCCCGCTCTTTCCCTACCAAATCAGATTAATGCATAGGCACATGGGGTACCAAATCTGCAGCTAATGTTTTAAAATATTAAGTAATTTCATATCGCAATACAGAAAGGCGTAAATATCAAGATGAGTAAAAGAATCTTAAAATTTTGAACTCTAACAAATTCTAAAGTTACTCCAAGCTGAACAGTATGCTTCCATGGTTATTACATTTGAAATGATAGATACTTTTGATATTCACGTTTTATATTAATCATGCAAAATTTGACGACATCTTATTTTATGATACATATTTATCACAAGTATATGAGGTAGCGAGAAGCAAAGGGATGAAAATGTCTCTTATAAAGTTTTGAGTAAACCGCCTGCAAAGTTTAAACAGTGAGTAGCATAATATGGTAACTTCAAAAAAATTCCGGCTGATCATCCAAGTCCAAACGGCAGCTAAGATGGCTTGAACTTGCAATTGAAGGGCTTGATGCGAAAAGGAGGAAGCTCCAAATTTCAATTTTCATAAAGTCCGCATTAAAACTTAAAGCGCCATGTCAGTTTTATTTTTTCAAAAATTTTGGATGACTCCTCATGTATAAATCCTGAGAATCATATAAGGGGAGTTATTAAGATATGAAAATGAAAAAAGTGGATTGATGTTTAAGCTCACTTTTATGGTAGTGAATCCGGGAGGAAAAATATTTTCCGTGATTTAATGAGACTAAGATTTAGTTTTGATCATTAGAATTATAATAAACATTTTCAGTTGTAAAGAAATTGGTGATACCTTTATTGGCGCTGTATTTATTCATTTGTTTAAAAATGTAGGGTTGGTTGGGGTAAGTGGGTCAACCCCCTAAAACTGAAATATTTTGTTCACACTGACCATGTCACATTTCATCAGTGATTGATTTTACGCATATTTAGGCTTCATGGAACTTTTCCCTAAGTCATAGAACTTATGTACGAAAAAACGTTTCCTAAAAATATATTTTTTAGGGAGTTTAAGCAACATTTTTCAAAGAAATGTTTATATGTTACTTTTGTAATTTTTTTTAAATCATTAATCTTTTATGTACCTATTTTTTATATACCTATTGTGCAATAATTCTAAATGCACATAACACTGCCCCTAAAAAGAGTAAAAAGGCGTAAAAACATTTGTTTTCGGAGATCAGCAGTTGCGTAGGTTCTAGAAAACGGCCAGACAGTCGCAGAAAATATCGTTGCCCCCCCCCCCCCCTCCCCTTTCCAAAGCCCTGTTGTAATTACGACAGATAAATCGCCCCTATATAACGTTATCAAATTTTCAATACATGAAAGATATTGTGTACCAACCATTCAGGCTCTGTGCCTCCCTTTGAACACTGATGCTAGGTAGCACCCGCCACCCTCTCCATGCACACACCACTACAGTGTATGGTTAATAAAATCGGAATTCAAAATTAAAGCTAGATACTAAATGAAAATATAGAGAAGTTCGTGCATAAAATTTGAATGCGCATAACTTAAACTTTTAATTGTAATGTTATTATTAGAGCAGCTGAAATCACATAACCAAAGAAGTAAGTGCTAGTCAATTAGGATCTAGGTGAAGTTGGCTTGTAGTACCATTATTTTTCACAACATTTGCATATGTGAGTAATTATCATCTTTGGTAATACTGCCAATTCGTCCTTCACAAGTTTTTAAACATTAGATTGTAACTGTTACAAAGCCCTCTTCAAATTCAATTTCAATGTCCAGTGTCGTCGAGTATTTTAACTTTAAGTATGCAAATATGTTCGGAAAATCCGAATTTACAGAATATGGGGATAAACAATGAAAAACCTAAAAAAAAAAAAAAAAAAAACAGGTAATATCGAAAATATTCACGTCACCACAACATCTTATATATTTTATCTCTACACTGTTTTTGTGTCAGTCTGCGCAGTTGCGAGACCAGAAGAATTTTTTGGGAGGGATTTTCCAAATAGAAAAATACTGTTTTTTCCTTATTAGTTTCTAGTGGGAAAATATAGTTCAATATATTTGAGCAAACAATTTCTATGCCCCAATGATTATTCCTTATATCACTTGCTTTAAAAGATCAGTAATTGATGTATTCGTATTGATATCAAAATGACTTTAAAAAGAAAAAGTCGAGCTAATTGTAACTAGAGTTACTTTTTCATTGTATTTTTTAAATCTCTCACGCACCCCTGATTGAGAATCCTTGTTCAGATAAATGTTCCTGAACAATTTTTAAAAAAGATTTTCGTTAAATTCATTCATGTTTGTTCGATTGCGCATCATAGTTTTCTGTTTCTTTTTTTCTCTCTCCACCCCCATTCTATTCTAAACTCTGTTTGGGAATTGATAAAGTGTTGGTGAACCGCGGTCAATATGCAGAACGCGATCGGTCAAAAATTGGACCACCAAAACTTTGGACGTATAACTTGCACAAGTTAATTATGTCTTCAGATGACAATACCTTTGGGCACTTAAAGTACTTTTTAAAATATTCTAATGTGGTTAACTATACCTTTGAGAACCACTCTCACCATTTTTTTAATATACTATTGCTGGAGCAAATCTAACCTGGCAGCATTGTGAAGGCAACGCATTTCCTAATCACAACATTACGTTGCCAGGTTAAGTTTGCACCAACTGTAAGTTTTCTAAGTTCTAGTTCATCATGTTTTTTAACTTATTAATTCACCGATTTGAGTCATTTACTGGACTATCATCATGTAAGGTTTACATACGTTTGGATATCTAATGTTGCTCAAAACTTTAGGCACCCACCTTAAACACTCTCTGCATAAACAAAGTGCTTTTGCGTGAATCTCGCTTGCAAATCTCAGAACCATAAATTCTTCCATTGATTTTTGAATACAAATGATTTGTAAATGATTGTATTTAAGAGCCATTGTCTGTAAGAATCAGGCAGTTTAAAGCATTTGTGTTTGTTGACATTTTTAATTTTTTTTATTTTCACATATGTTGTTCCTTATCATAAATGTAATGTAAATCCGAAATTTGAGCTTTGTCTGACTCACCATTTTTGAGAAAACATTTTTTTTTTTTTGTTAAGGGGGCGTGGTACAATTTTGCCGGTTTTTCAAATTTGCAGATTTTAATGTGCTTGTTGCTTGAAGTGCCTTTATAATAACATGGATTTTTTAATTCCATATTACTATATGGTCTTGTTAGATACTGTTACAGCTGTCAAATCGGTGACACTACGAGGGCGATGCCCACAAACTCCGTTTAAAAATGACCGAAAATGAATTTTTTTCTATCTTCAAGGCTAATTTTCTCAAAGCGCCTTCATGATGACACCAGCATTTTTAGATCATTTTCTAGGCATACATCAAAAATATGTATCAAAATCGGTGTCACTATAAGGGCGCCAGCAGATATTGGAACTTTTATTCAATAAATTTCACAAAAACACAAATATTTAGAATCTAATTACAACTATCGCCCTCATAGCAGATATCTGATACTACATTAGGTTGATAACCAACATGTTTGTCTAACATTTGCACAAAAAAAATCGGTGTCACTCCTATTATTTTTGGAAATATTATCGTTCCAAGTTAGTACGTTATGGCGTTTTTTTTTATATTTATTTATTTAATATTTTCACACCCAGATTTTTTTTTGTACATATTTATTTTTAATTTAATACAAAGAAGTGTACCTTATAACATAAACAGCTTTGGGCAGCAAGAGAGTCTTTTTCTTGAATAGAAAATGCCCGTTTTGATATAGGTGCCAGGTGGATCTATTGTGCACAACATGTCTAGACTATTATACCAATACTCGTCTTGTTTTTCCCTGCCAAACAAATTTATTTATTCCAATTGTTCTTGACATGCATTTGACATAAACTTGCAAATGGTCAACTTCTACTCTTTTTCTAGGATACCATGTTTTCCCATGCTTTAGTGCTAAAAAATTAGCAGTTTTCAATAAGAGATGACCGTCTTTCTGAAATTGGTTTGACTTGATTCTTAATGTTTTCTTCGTTTTGGTCTACGTTATCCTCAAATTCAGTTTCAGATTCTGAATGTTCGCTTTCTTCAATATTCTCATTTGATGTATTGAGAATGCATTCGTTTTTTTGTTTCTTCCATCGAAAAAAAAGGATAGGATTTGTTTCATAGTACAATACTCTGAAGCAACGAACAGTTTTTTCCCCGTTACGAACTGCATTTCTCATCTAGTGTGCAACTTGACAGGGATGTTGTTTTTTCCCAGTATTTTCACCAATCGTAAATTGTTCTTATAAATACTCCTTCTGCTTCGAAGTGAACTTGAACTGAGCTCGTAAAGATAGGGACCATCCAATTTCATTAAATTGAACTTTTGGCAATGCAGGGGTATTTATTAGTTGAAAATTTGAAGCATTTATATAAGATGTTTGTAAGAGCTTCTCTCTATACATCTTTCGTATAAAATCCATTTGCAAGTTGAGGTCAAATGTATGTCAAGAACAATTGGAATAAATATATTTGTTTGGCCGAAAAAACAAGATGAGTATTGGTATGATAATCTAGATACATTATGCACAATACATCTGCCTATACCTATATCAAAACGGGCATTTTCTATTCAAGAAAAAGACGCTCTTACTGCCCAAAGCTGTTTGTTAAAAGATACACATTTTTGTATTAAATTAAAAATAAATACGTTCAAAAAAACTATCTGGGGGTGAAAAGATTAAATAAATAAATATAAAAAAACGCCATAACGTACTAACTTTGAACGATTATATTTCCAAAAATAATAGGAGTGACACCGATTTTTTTTGTGCAAATGTTAGACAAACATGTTGGTTATCAACCTAATTTAGTATCAGATCTCTGCTATGAGGGCGACAGTTGTAGTTAGATTTTAAATATTTGTGTTTTTGTGAAATTTATCGAATAAAAGTTCCAATATCTTCTGGCGCCCTTATAGTGACACCGATTTTGATACATATTTTTGATGTATGTAAGTGTGGCTAGAAAATGATCTAAAAATGTTGGTGTCATCATGAAGGCGCTTTGAGAAAATTGGCTTTGAATATAGAAAAAAATTCATTTTCGGTCATTTTTAAACGGAGTTCGTGGCCGTCGCCCTCGTAGTGACACCGATTTGACAGCTGTAATAGTATCTAAGAAGACCATATAATAGTATAGAATTTAAAAATCCATGTCATTATAGGGGCGTTTAATGCAACAAGAACTTTAAAATCTGCAAATTTGAAAAACACGCAAAAATGTGCCACGCCCCCTAAATTAAAAAATTTAATTTCCCAAAAACGGTAAGGCAGACAAAGCTCATATTTTGCACAAACGTTACATTCATGATAAGGAACAACATTTGCAAAAATAAAGAAAATTAAAAATGTCAACAATCACAACCTGCCTGATCCTTACAGACAATGGCTCTTAATATTAATTTAGGACTGAAAATTCAAATAAAAGATTTGTAAGGCATTTCTTTTTCTTGGACCTCAATGAAAATTTTCAAAAGTATCCGAATCTGACTTAAAATTACTTGCCGACCCCTGTTATAAAGGAATTCAGAAATCTTTTGTGAGATAGTTCAATTAAGATATCCCTTTGCGTTTAAATCAAATCACCAGTAATTTTGCACTGATCAAAAGATTGTGTTGTCTACTTCAATCTTTCAATTTTCCAACTGCGTGTGATAGGAAGGATTGATATTACTTTGTTAGTAAATAAGAAATAGTTCATGATGTTGATTTTGTTTTACTAAAATTTACAGCCAGACCATTATTTGTTAAGTAAACTAACATTACTTTTATTAATTTCTCAGGAGCTCGAATTCAAATAAGTTCAGTTGCATTCGATCCGAAAATAACGTGGCGGCAGTAACCAAGAGAGAGACGTTTACTGGTACATATAAGATTCTCCGTTAAATGATCGTTAAAGCTTGACCACGGAGAGATGGCGGAAGACCTTGAAGCGAAAACATCATCATTTGTAATAAGTAGAATCGGTTGAAATGAGGAGTGACATGTATGTAGGGACGTATAGGAGTAAACGATATGAAAGGGCCCGTAAAAATCTACATTTATGGGCCTCAAACTTCCTGTGCAAGCCCCTGGGAATAGGGACTTTGTTTAGTTTAACAAAATGTCGTCAAGATGTGCTGATTTTACAGCCAACACTCTTCATGCAAAACATTGAAAACTAATGTCTTTTGTTCCAGTTCGAAAATCTTTAATTCATTTTAAAGTATGTACAATAAAGTAGTCCCAAAAAATCAATTTTCGAATTTTTTTCGCTGCACCCCCCCCCCCTAAAATGTGCCACACAATTTGCAATGTTTCAGTTTAATCCGATAATATTAACACGCGCGCGTGCCGCAAAGAGGTTAAGTTACGAAAAACAGCGATTTTTAGCGAAAAATCGTAGTTTGACCTCTTTAAAACTAAAACTTTTCATTCTAGAAACTTTGTTCTGGTTTTATTTTATAGGAAATTTTGTTCTCGTAAAGAGACATCTGCCTATTTTCAAAACAAAATTTGCAGAATGGTACTTGGCATTTTTCAGATTTCCTTAGGAAAATATCATCAATAAGAAATTTTCATGCAAAGATCTAAAAGCATTACAATATTCAATTACATTTACTTGCTCTTTGTTAATTTTCATTTATCCATTAAAAAGGCTTCATTTGGAGGTATTTTAAAAATTAAATGCAACAAATTGCTGGTTAAACGAGGAAAACATTAGCATTAAAAGTGAACTATTAGTAAAATTATGAATTCAGTCTATTTTACAATAGGGTGTTTAAGGACACATTATTAGCATATACATTTCAACTCCGTACTCTCATCTATAGACATCTTTGATTATGAAATGCAGTAGCGTACATAGACTTAGGTGTTAGGATTGCTGAAATTAATATCCAACAAAGGGCTAAGTATCATAAAAGAAATATTTTACATTTGAAGTTGTATTTAAACTTCCTTGTCTTCAAAATCAGTTTTCAACTTGGAGACATTTTGTAAAAAGTATGATTTTTTACTTCATATAGGTACAAAATTTTAAATGAAAGGAACTTTAGACAGCTGCCAAATGTTGTAAGAATATAGGGCATTTCGTTACCAAAGGAATCTTTTTGTGTTTTAATGAACCTCGCAGCAGAACGACCGAATGAGCGTATTTTATCAAATATACTTATTCATGGTTAAAGCAAATTTCTTTTGTCAGACTTCAAATGCAATTGAGAATAAGGCGGGAAAGATGGTCCTTTCAATTTTAAGCTCAGTTTGTTCTTTTAGTCCTACTGACACAGGGCCGTTTCCAAGGGGAGGGCTTTATGAGTTAAACCCCTACCACTGGGGAAAAAAATATGTGCCAAATGAAGAAAATAATCGACTTAAATTTACTTTAATATGAAAGTCTGCGTTCAGCGTTTTTTTTTTTTTTTCTCTCTCTCTCTGAAGTTTTTCTGTAATTTAACTCAGTAATTCTGTAATTTATTTCTCTAATTCAATTCAGTTGGATCTAAACACTTGCATTTCTTTCTTCCTTTTTAACTTAAAAAGTTTTACGTAACATTCAAATGTTATGTAATTTACAATTGGTAAAGATTTATCGACTGAAATAGTATTTTGGAAAAACTGTGGTGGTAGAACCGCTGAATGACCTACCAATAGAAAGCATTAATATTGCTTATTGTAAGGAGGTAATGATGAATTTGGCATGTGTTGCAGCTATGAAGATGTGTTAGTGATTGTGCTACATGATGATTATTAAATGAAATAAAGGCACAATTAATAGAACTTGAATATCATAGAAAGTCATCCAACAGAGAAACTCAGTGAAACTAGTATAAAATCTACATACAAGTAGAAAAAACTGGCTATCCGTGTGCAAATTGACGTTTCGGCAGTACGTGACTTTTTGTTGTTCATATAAATGTAAAATTAGCAACTAAAGATGGAATTAACGATAACTTACGATTTTTTTTTAAATTTTAAAACTAATAGTAAAATTGAAAAGTACAGACATTTTTCAGTCTCAAAATAAGATTCTTTTTAATTTTATGTTCATTGTGCCAGGACCATTTTTCGTGGAATCACACAGCTACTCCATGTTATCTGTTTTGGAGAGTTTCTGTGAATTTTGGCCAGGTTGAGGGGGCAGCGGTTTGACCTTCGTAAAGGTCAAAGCAACAAGTTGTGTAGTGATAGTGACGCGTTCGTCTTTCAGAGAGTAAAAAACATGTGTTTTTTATTCTCTGAAAGTCGCTGTGCGACTTTTTCCTTGTTTACGGATTTGGAAACCTTGCCGTCGAGATTCTAAGCTGAATTCCATATTTTATGATAAAAATCTACATTTTTCATTACAATATTGAGTCATGTTTTTGTGAAATGAATATTTTTTGAAGCCTCAATAATGTCTACTGTTGTAAGCACTTGCATACAATTTAAAAGTTCATGCTATAAAAGGGGTCATATAAAATAGTTTACATAATTGAATGATTCCACACACCTCCGAATTGTTATTTTAGTAACGCAACAAACATTCGAGAAGGTTAAACAATTCCAAACATCGTGCTAATTGGTAATGCATAGTGCTAATTGGTAATTGGGTAATGCAACAATTTTTAATCCTTGCTGTTTTGATATCAAACATTACTATTTTTTTAAACGAAAATTACTTACTTTTGCTCTTGTTCTACATTTAAAACTAATTTATGTTATGATAAACAATAAATATATATCTGCCTTATTCCATAATATTACTGTAACTCTTAAGTTGCTATCCTCCCAGTGAGAGTTTGAAAGGTGCAAGATGTTAGTGAGCAGAGCAAGAATGGTAAATAGCGATCAAAATACAAATTTTTTTCTTTGCTCTTTCTTCATATTTATCAATTTATATTATTCAATATTTTGTTATTCGCTCCTTGAATAGTACTCCTCCTAGAGTGGTAGTTTGAGGAGTTTATATTCTTAGTTTTACCTCAGGAGGTACAATAACAAGGCAAAAACCAGTGACACAGCAAAGGAGGGTATTAAACACCCCCTGAGGCCGGTAACGTAGCCAAGGGGATACCACCGGGTCCTTTCCAAAATGTTCGTTACTGTTGCAGTAAAACTTATCCATAAAAAAAAAATTAGGTTTTTTTTTTCTTTCTTCCACTTTATTTCAAAAGTTGTATTAAAAAAAATCTCGAGAAATAATAGTTTTTGAAAGTAACTATTTTCACCAAGAACAGCTAAGTACATTTTTACGCGTTGAATTTCGAAAAATGTTCGAGGAAGAGCAACCACTCCCTGCATTATCGTCTCAAGATGTAGCCTAAAGCTGCTTTTTAAACAGGGCCGATCCTAGCAGATGTGCAGAGTGTGCACCGCACAAGGGCGGCCAAAGCAAGGGGCGGCCGCAGACCGCATCATATAGTTCTTTTAATCAAGCAAAATTCCTCAAGAATTTCTCAAAAGATGACTTATAATAAGTCAAATAAATGTGCCGAATTTTAAATGTTCAATTATTAAAGTAAGTAAGTGCCGATTTTCCGACAGCATAGCATAGTTTAAGAAAAATAGATTGCTAGGGAACATTGTGTTGGTTCATTGTCCATTAATATCTACTCTTTACACACATGCTTCCTTTGGTTGCAAAATTTATGACAGAACCGGTAATCAGGCATGGATACAGGGGAGGGGAGATGAAGAAAATGACCAACTCCTGAAGCATAAAAGGGTGCCTTCTAAAAGGAGCACTCAGGGCCCAGAGTGGCCACTAATGTTTACCCCCGAAGCTTTTATAGACCTAAACAGTAAAGACATATTTTACATATTATATTTAAAAAAAGTTATGCTGATTAGATACTCTCGCAAGCATTTCAAGCAACAAATTCTATTTTCAACAATCGCGGCGCGGATGCGTGGAGACACAGTGGAAAATCCCCTGAGAGTTAAACATATATGAATGACAAAATAAAATTTTGTAATTTTCCCCATTTACAGCATGTTTTTCGAATTAAAATCACGAATGAACTGCCCGATTTCAGATCAGGGCTCTTGCCCCGGGTGGTAAATTTAAACGTGGCTCCAAAACCAAGTTTCAAAAGAATGCCATGACCTCCTTGACGAGACTAAAGAAGGCTTGAAATGGCGTTTTTAGGACTTTAATTTCGGAAAATTTTGCTGTTTGAACCACCGATCTTAAGGACCCAATTAAATCTCTGATTCACCCCTTCCAACTGAACTTAATCAAACATAGCCTGAAAATGTTGGCTTTAAATTCCAAAACGTGTTTTCAGAGGACAGCCCTTCTTAATGTCATCAAAAATTGTTTAATGACATTTTTCATATTAATTTTTCGAAATTTTTGCGATGGAGGACCCCGAAATCCATTCCCAGACATTACTACAGAAGATAGTCTCAATTAGCGTCTTTAGAGAGGCCCCTAATCCCACACCTTCAGTTTGAAATTGACTTCAGTTTCAAAAAAATGTTCGTGAGGACACACTGAACCCCCGTCCGCTCTTTGTCCCATCGTTATCAAACAAAGCCTAAAATACGATTTTGGGACTTCAATTTCTAAAAAACTCTGGAGGAGAACTGCCTGTCTTACATAACTTTTTACGGCGCTAGGGCATATACCCATCAATCGTCGAAGTGAGGTATCGAAAAATATCCCTCAAAATATCCGAAAGATCCGCCGAAGTCTCCCAGTTTTGTTAACGTCACCAAAGATGGCATGAAATTGCGCTTTTAGAAATATCCGCATGGGAGCCCCAAAATCCTTCCTTCCCAAAAATAGCCTAAAATGAATTTTAGTTCCGAAAAATATTTCGGTTCGGAATATTTTCACGTTTCCCCTATCGTTTTCAAATATAACCAAAAATGGGTTTTTGAAATAATAGTGCCGAGAAATTACCGGAGGAAAGCCGCCAGGACCCCTACCCTCACCAAAGACAGCCTAAATTTTCGTTTTAAACTTCAATTTTGAAAACTTTCAATGGGAGATAATTGAATCTCCCTCCCTCTGGCAATGTCAACAAAGATAACCCAAAACTGTTTGTTTAAAACTTCAGTTTCGAAAAATTTTCGGGAAGAGCGCCGATCTTTCCTAAGTTACGGTCACAACAAATAGCTTCGACTTGATTTCAATTTTGAAAGAATTTTAGGAGAGAACTCCAACATTACATTTCCCCTGAAGTCTCGAAAAAGTTCCTAAAATAGCGATATTTGACGTGAGTTTCGAAAATTTCTCCATGCACCTTGAATATACCCGACTCTCCTTTCTCCTTGCAACCAAACACATCCAAAGATTACTAAAACTGTTTTTCGTACGCCAATTTCGATAATTTTCTGGTAGCTATCCCCCCTCCCCTGATTCCCCCTCCTCCTACCTTTCTCTGATGTCACCGAAGACAGACTATAAAATGCGTTTTTACTACTAGTAAATTTTGGTATCTATTACTTTCTTCAAAGTATAAATTGTACCTAAGGAATTTCTTACTATGAAACTTTTCTTCCTTTTTATAAGTTCACCACTCTTGTTTTTTTTTTTTTTTTCTTTTTTAAATGAGAACTTGATATAGAAATTTGAAGAAATATTTATATGGACGTCAAAGATTAGTCAAAATATGCAAATTACTCTTGAGGGGCGGCACATGAGGTCTTTGCACATGGGCGGCCGACACCCTAGGATCGGCCCTGTTTTTAAACAATATCAAAAAAATGTAAATATTCCCTGAATCCTGACTATTTTCCAAATGTCATCAAAGAGTGCCTGAAAGTCATTTCCAGGTCATCGATTTCAATAAATTTCCGGAGAAATAATTCTTTTTTTTCAGGGTCGTTCAAAGAAATTTTAGAGCCCATCACGAATGACTTTTTCAAGGCCCTACTCCATAGCTTGCCCCTACATATATTTCTCCGTTCCCATATTCCCATAACTCAATTAGCATGCTCCCTTCTGTCTTCAAATAGTTTTACGAAGAAGTTTTTAAAAATCTAAACCAACATTTTTAAAAATTCGTCGGTCGTCGCTTTTGGGAAAAAAGTGCTGTATCTGGGCGCATTGGGGGTCTTTGATCCTCTCATACCTTTAAAAATGCAATTTCCGGTCATTTTTAACCGACTTCAAAAAGGAGGCGGTTATTAGTTAATACCACATGTATGTTTTTCTTCTTTCTTTTTTTTTTTTTGTTTGTCTACTTACAGCCTCTCACCTAGTGAACCGATTTTGATGATTCTTTTTTTAATGGATAGGCGATGGGTCAACTTAGGTCCCATTACTTTGTTTGACCATATTTCTTCTTTAGAAAACAGTTATGGGCAAAAAACAGTAAATTTAATGCAATTTCCCTATTATATGATTAAAATTATATGAAACCCATTGTTATAAAAGTTTGGTGCCATATAACAATAACATTAATAGTAATTGTAATGATAACTTTGAATTAAGGCTTCTCTGAAGTAAGCATTAAATTTCATCAGTGTCATTGCTCCATAGTGGTGGTAAAGCTAACCTGGAAACGAGGTGATGCAGTGTTCAGGATCTGCTTAGCCTTCACAATACTAACAGGTTATGTTTGCCTCAACTATACAGAAATGCAAATAGTTAGGGATATTTAAATGTTTATAATTAAATTAACCCACAGATGAATTCCGGAAAGGAACAAAGATAAATTTTTAGTGCCAATCGCTTACAGTTTAAAGCGTGCTCATAAGTTTTTTTTTTAGTATGGAGCATTTTTATGAAAAAAAATAATGTAAAGTTTCGTGATGGTAACTTCTTACTTTTACTGAAATATCTACATTTACACTAAAAAGAATGAAATAAAAAAAATTAAAAAAAAAAAATAGAACCGACTTTAAAATTGCTCTAAAAAGTGAAAAATAATTTTATTCTTTAAACACCATCAATAATACTTTTAAACATAATTTTTGAAGTTGGCGCGAACACGATAGATAAGATCATTCAGAACCATAACTCAACTACAATTATAAATTTAACGGGTCCTAGTTTCTTCACCACCACATACATTTTGCATTGATAACAGAATATTTGAATAACGATATAAATGTTTCGTTCCTACCTTTGGATGATTTTTTGGAAAAAAATATGAACGAAGCATGGTTACACTGGGTTTTACTTTTTGTTTTTGCGCCAACTCCAAAAATTATGTTTAAAAGTAATATCGATGGTGTTTAACGAATACATTTTTTTTTTTCATTTTTAGAGCAATTTTGAAATCGGTTCTATTTTTTTTTTCAATTTTTTTTTTATTGATGACTAAAAATAGGGAAGGTCCGGGAATTTCTTAGGAAAAATTTCAACACTAAAGCTTAAAAACTGAGTTTTTGGCCATATATTTAATGACGTGTTTAAATAGGAAAGGTTCCGCTGATTTCTAAAGAAATTTTTTGCTGTGAATTTTCAAAAAAGAAAAAAAAAAACGCAACTTTAGGTTGCTTATAAACTTAGTTATAAAAGAGCAAGTTTTACATAGCAGCAGTGTAGACATAGTATAAGAAATGCTTATTGCTATCGTTTGCCTCTTTTAAATCAAAAGTCGGGGCTGGAGTTAGGTAGATTGTTGAGCTTTAATGTGAGACAAAGAATATAAAATGGGCAAAATAATATAGATTTAAGAAAATGGGAAGAAATTTTAATCGTTTATTTCAGAAACCCGTCAACTGCACTTTTTAAAATTTTCAGAAAATTAAAAAAAAAACTTCCGAATTCTTAAAATTTCTGATTTTCGAATGAATCTCTAAGCTGACCAAAAATAGGTCTAAAATCGACTTTAATCCAGAAATAAAAAGAAAGTTATTCCATCCCCCCTTCCTTTGCTATAACGTTACAAATAAATTGCGAAAATTACGATTTTTGTGGTTGTTGTTGTCTTGTGCCAGCTAGGCTGGTAATTGGGGTGCGCTGTTTCACTTTTCCAATTGTACAGTAATTTGGTGTGAAATGCCATAAGGACCCGTTTGCAGGGTAGGCAACCATTCACAGCATAACAACACATTCACACAAAGAAGGACAAGGACAGGGGAGAGAAAGTACATCCATGGATCCATGCCCGAGCCGTTATTCGAACCCGGGACCACCTCATCGCAATCAGACTCCTCTGACCTCTAGACAAGGCGGGTAGTAATTTTGTAGTTAATTTCTAAAATTTTTCCGGAGAGGATCCTGCCCCCCCCTACCCCACTTTTCATTTTTGCCTTACACCATTACAGATGCACTAAAACTGCTTTTCGACCGGTCGATCTCGAACCTATTTTGAGTCGCTCGCGCAATATTTTGAAACTTGCTTTACGTCTGAGTAGAATTAATAAACATTAATTTCTAAAAAAACAAAACTTCAACAACAAAATTAGGTTTGACACCTAAATCAAAAGTTATTAGATGATTTTCTAAACTTTTTGTTGGCACTATTTTATAATTTTTACAACAAGAAATATTCTTGTTTTTGAAAATATTTTGATGTGAGTAAGCATAATATTATGTTAGCAGATTAAAACTACTACCTACTACCGTTAGAGATTTTAATATCTCTATTTAAAACCCATGCTAAAAAATAAAAGAAAGAAAGGCAGGAAATTGGTAAAAATCTGGATTTAAAAGGTAAAAGCGACTCCTCCTTTTCAGCAGTGGATTTTAGGGGGGACACAAGGAGTCAGAATGGATAAACAAATTTAACTATTTCATATATTTTTTTAATTGACTTCTCTAAAACATAAGACAATTTTTTAGTAATTTATAAAGAGCACAAAACACTCAAAGCGTCTATACAGATAATATTTTAATAACATAATATTTGTTTACTTTGGAGGGGTTTTTTCTGGAGTCAGAGGCCAGATAGGCTAAATATATTTAAATTACTGGCTTCAAAATCAGGGGAATCGCGATTCGTCCATTAATTATTCCTTAAACATTTAAAATAAAGTAATGAAAACTTTGAAACAATGTATGCGGGGGGGGGGGATACGTATTTCAATATAAGAGCCTCCTACAAAAATTATTTCTGTTCTTTTGTTGAAGTCGGTTAAAATGAAACTTATGTTACACGGGTCATAATAATGATTCGATTGGCACCTTATTCATCAAAATCGGAAGAATAATTTAGGCGCTACGGTGGAACATACGTAAATGCAGTGTGCGGATCTAGAACTCGAGAAAAGGGAGGGGGGGGGGGTAACCTTGATCCAAGTGAAGAGTCACTGTTTTACAGGGTCTTTTCGTCGTTGTTGCGCGTACTTTCAATATCAGGGGGCGGGGGCATCACTCTTAGGAGGACAGACACCCCTGTTTAAATAATGTGAAATTTTATCTACAAGGGGTGCCTCTCCCGAAAAATTTAGAGCATTAAATACGGCTTTTTACTTGAAATAAACTAGTATACTGAAGAATATAAATATTTTCGCAAACGTTTTAAAGGTCTGAAAACGCTGTATGCACCTCAGTTGGACATAAGCTACAAATTACCGCCCCATGGCCAAAGCTAAGACGGAATTGCAAGCAAACACCGGAAAGGTCAGTTACTGCATCCAGAGATTGCAGCTGTGCTCTAGCTTTATGTTCATGAGTCTGGAGCTGTTAAAACCACGCTCAGGCAAAAAACTTTACATAAAGTTGATTGGATTATTACTTTGGTAGATAAAAATTCTTCCGCATAACAGAAAAAGGTGTGCAAAAGTGGTATATGACTCCCTATCGAAAAAGTGAAGATAAAAAAAGTTAGGGTATAAACATTATACCGCAGCTATTGCAGGAGAAAGGTAGAACAGAGAAGCGGATGCGTGAAGGGGGTCAGGCCCCTCTCGTAGAAATTTGAAAAATTGATGTGAAAAACGCAATTTTCGAAACGTTTTGGTGGTAAAGTTAAGTGAGATGGGGTTGAGGTTCTTTCCCAAGTATTTTTCCTTACTATAATCAATTTCAAGCTTTCACTGGCGATATTAAGAGATCCAATGCTCTTTCCAGAAATTTTCACAAATAAAAGTTTAAAAACGCATTTTTATGTTATCTATGATATTGTTGAGGTGATGGGAAAGGTCCAGGGGCTCTCTGAAAGTTTTTCGTTGTAGCACTTGGGAAAACACGATTAGAGTGTATCTTTGGAGACGTTAGGAGAGGAATTCTTTGGTGATTTATTTTGAAAAATTTTCCAAATTAGTCTTTAAGAAGGAATTTTACGCAATTTCTGGTGAATTTACGTTACTAGGCGGCCCTCCTCCGGAAGTTTTTGACTTGGGAAAGAAGAGGGTTCGGAGGCCCTCTCTGGAAAAGTGTCGTCAGTGAAGTCAGAAATACGCAATTTTAGTCGATGTTTGGTTAAGTTTAGGATATGAGAAATTTTGGAGGCTCTCTTTGAAAATATTTTAACAACTAAGTTTTCAAAAGACTGTCCTTGGTGCCCTTGCGTTTGGGAAACGGAAAAAGTTCACAGGCTGTCTCAAGAAGTTTTTTGACCCTAAAATTCGGAAAAAACTCAACTGTACGCCTTTTTCGCAAAAATGATTCCAGGTCTTTATTCCGGAAACTTTCAAAATTGAGCTCCTAAAGATGTGACTTAAGGTTTAGGTTTGGGAAAGATAGGGCAAAAAAAGGACCCCCTGCCTCCTCTTGACTCTATCGACCTACTTCCCTCCCGAAATATCTTTCAAGAAGTCAATTTTAGGTTGTATGTGAAAAAAGAGAGGTTCGGGGACTCTCTCGAGAAATTTTCTGAAACGAAATTTATAGCTATCTGTACTGATACTAGGGGGGAGGTGCTCGGGGGACCCTCTGGAAATTAATCAAAAATGAAGTTTTAGAAGCGCTATTTTTGACTGCGTTTGAAGACTTTAAGCGTAGGTATAAAGAAGAATTTAGGTACCTTTTTCGGCTAAATTTGGAAATTGAAATCGTTTCAAAGACACGATTTATTCTATCTTTTATAGTAATATTAGGAAAAGAGTGAGTAATGGTACGTCAATTGGTAGATCAGGGGGTTCGTTCCTACATGGATTTCAGAAACAATGTAATTATGCGCCGGTTTATGTAATCTGTTTTTTCTTCCTTATAAAATGTATGGGAATGGCCTGGTAAAATCTCCCCCCCCCCACCATGCCAATGACGGACCCTTTTCCCCGTTTTCTTTTTCTTTTTTTTGGTTGGCTTTTTTTAATGAAACTTTTCAATTTCGACCCAAAGATTTTTATGCGTTTAAAATACACACGTCTGTGACACCCATTTAAAAATACTCTTAACTGTCTTAACGTTCTAGCACTGTTCATTTCTTCCAATTATGCTATCTTGGTCATGATATTGTTTTTACTGTTAAACTTGTATCCGAAAATTACTTCGCTTTATTTGTTTTAAATACATTGAATTTAATAAATTTGATGCAATAGTAAGATATACTAGTTGTTTACGCGTACTGAAGTACTTTTTAATTGCATATAACAGGAAAATAGTTCAAAAAAATAATTAAAAAAAGAAGATAGGACGGAAAACAATCACTCTTCATACTGCTTACTCTGCTTTTTCTTATGTATGTTTTTAGCTTTTATCTCAAGTTTCCTGCAACGTTTAAAATCTAAGAAAGGAACACTTTTAAAATATAAGATGATCTTTTTTTTTTCTTTTCGATTTTCTTTAACAAAACATTTTTCAATCAATTAACTGAAAGTTACAACCTGTGGGAAAGAAACTGAACGGACAAAAAGGCATCAAGTGTGAATAATTTTCTGAGGGGTATAAATATTTATTGGTAACTTTTGATCTAATAAGGCACTTCAAAACTGCCAGCAAACACAGAGATATTTTCTTTTGTCGGTCATTTTATCTTAACTTTCGAGAACTGAATACTTTCCTGAATGCACGGACATTTGCGGCTCAAGCATGTGGGAAATATTTTAAAGATAAGTGATAACAAAAGATCAAAACTTACGACTAATTCCCTGAACGGTATTTACGAGCTAATAAAAGCCAGGAACCGCCAGGACTCTACACAATACGGACAATACCACGCTCTTCTCTTCATCCCAGGAGTAACGTTGAGAAAAGAATAGAAGAGACCCCTGATTAGAGCACATTTCACAAGTAACCACTGGCGGTGCACAATTCAAAGAAAAGTCATTAAGTCAATCGTTAAAATAGTAAAAAAAAAGTTGAAAATTTTATTGAATTTTGAATCGGAGAACTTTTTTGAACATAATTTGAAATTTTTTTTTCTTTGGGTTAAAATACTGCTTGAATAACTAAACGATGACAATAGGCATAGAAGAAGAAAGAGAAGACTTGAATATTTATGAAGGGATAAGAACAACTTTATTTCGTTTGATTAAAACACACAATAAACTTAAAGAGCTCAAAACATTTTCATTTCAGGTGTGTATAATGTATATTTCGTATGTTTTTTTATGTTTCTCATGATCAACGTTCATGTAAACACATTTGGCCGATGCAATTTTTGTGCCTAATTGTAGAAATATTCACAACTATTTCTTTGAAACATATCTTCCAATGTTATCCAGAACAGCAACTCAAAATCATCATTTATTTAATTTTTAATTCGGATATAAGTGAGAGTTTAGTTTGTAGTTGCAACTAAACTGCATGCGAAAAACAACTACAAGGGCTTATTTTATGTATTTTAGAAAGATCAGGCTTTGTGTAAAGCTTGGCAAATTTTCCGAGCATAAATCTCTATGTTAGTTGAGAGAGGTTTTTTTCTTACTAATATGTGACGTACACAGGTCCGTGCTGGGCCTCCAAAGAGGGCGGTGGAAAGACTAGTTGGGGGGCACAATGTTTTCAGGTGCATGTTCACACATTTTTTTTAGGGGGAGGGGAGTTTTTTCAATTCCAAAAAATATATTTTTGTTACCTCTTCAAGTACATCTTGCTCCACTAGAGTTGCACTAGTATAAGTACAACTCTAATGCGGAAAAAATTACCTCTTTAGAATGTACTTTTCCTCTGAGTTGCTGCAAACTGCTTGGGCTGAGTAACTGAAAATAGGTATTTTTCCCCGAAAAAAAAAAAAAAAAAAAAAAGAAATGAAAAGCTTCCGAAATCGACATTCACTTTCACCCACAGCGCTGCGTTAATTTTTTGTTTCTTTACCTCACCGTTTTGCAGATAAAATGCATGCATAGGTAACTTTTATTGAGAACTTGAACAAAACGCAGTTACACTAAGCAATTATAAAATAAAACTTTATTAATTTTAAAACAATTATCTGGAACCTCAATTTAGGCTATGCTTTAAAGGAACACAGGTATACCATTAAGACTTACAAACTAAGGAGGAATGACATTATGAGAGTGACAAAGGCTCCCTTGTAAGTGGGGTATAAAATATCCTGAAATTTTGGGGGTCCGGAAGTGTCTCCCCCGCAGGAAATTTTGAAAAATAGAGATAAAATTCTGCCTTTTGAAGCGTTATGAGGGGTAATTGGAATTGCAAAAATATGGGATAGAAACCAGCAAACAAAACTTTTTTTAATGTTATGTACTCTTTTGCAAATCAAGATAAAGCTTGACCGCAAAGAAAAGACGGCACATCATTTGAAGCAAATACATCCTTTGTATCATTTGTAATAGGTTGATTGTTATAATTTTGTAATAGATAGGATCAGTGAGAACGACTCTCACTTTTAGGTGCTTTCTGGTTCATTTTTCCTATTACAAATTATGCAAAATGAGGTTTCGCTTCAAGGTCATCCGCCTTCTCTTCACGGTCAAGCTATAACACAAATTGAAAATTGTTTTGGTTCGACAAATCAATGTCAGCAGTCGAAAGAGAGAAAGAGCGAGGGAGGAGAAAAGATAATGCATTGTTACTTGCTTGCATCGGCTTTCGGTACAACTAGTTTTTGATTACCTCTTCAACCAACCGACAATTACAACAATGAATTTAATATAAAATGATCAATAGTAAAAAATGCTTTAAAGTCAATGGTGCACAGATTTATAAAATAGGTAACCATATAGTAACATACTGCCCATTTGTACAATTAATGATTTAGCCACTCCATCTTTACTAAAAATAAAGCTGAAATTCTCTCTGTCTGCATGTCTGGAGGATGTCCGGATCTCTGTGACGCGCATAGCACCTAGACCGATTTTCATGAAATTTTTCACAAAGTTAGTTTGTAGCATGGGGGTGTGCACCTTGAAACGATTTTTTGAAAATTCGATTTTGTTCTTTTTCTATTCCAATTTTAAGAACAAAATCCCGAGCAAAATGATCATAAGATGGACGAGTAAATTACTAAGTTATCAAAACGTGGAATCGAGCCAATTGGCAAGAAATTCATACATACAATACAATATGAACATGCAATCCGAAATCTGTGTGTACCAAAAGGACAGGAATTAAATCTAATCAATTTGCTTTCTAAAAACCATTTTTGTAAAATAACAAAAAGAAAAAAAAAGATTGTAATGTAACAAAAGCTTAGTTTATGGCACCCTCTAATCTCGGCACCCGGAGCGATCCCCCCTCCCCGACTGGCCCTGCTCAGGGCCGTTAAAAAAATGACGACTTCTGGGGGTGACCATTTTCTGGCGCCCCTGTCCCTTCCCTCACACAGAGAGGTGAAAAAAGCACCGAATATTTTCATATTAATTAGTAGGTAATTGGAAATGTTTTCTGAAGTCCATGTGTGCCATAAATGAAATGAAAACTGAAATATATTTGCTTTTTAGAAGCCTTTTCTTTTCTTTTGTAAGAATAAAATGTAAAAAAAAAAAAATTGTAATGCAGCGAAAGCTTAGTTCATTGCGCCCTCTTACTCACATATTTTGGCACCCACCAGGGCGATTGCCCCTCTTCGGATAGCCCCGAAAGACGGCGCCCGGGACGAATATTTTCTAGTGCCCCCTCCCCCCTCCAGTGCTTTTTCACACTGAATGATAAAAAAATGCCCAACAGTATTATATTAATTATTACATAATTAAAAATGCAATCCGTGCACAATTAAATGGAGGAATTTATCCAATATGTTTGCATTCAAAAATACACTTTTTTAAAGAATAAAATAAAAAATATAATAATTGTTATGCAGAAAAAGTTTAGTTTAGGGCGCCCTCTCAGCAGTGGCGTACCCAGGGGGAGGGCTGATAGGGCTACAGCCACCCCCCCCCCCGAAATTTTCAAAATTAATTATAAAAATTATAATAAAGAACAAGTTTTTTTTATGATGTATTTTTGAAATCTTACATTCGTATTGATATCAGAAAAGCGATACATGAACTTTTCTTAGCTACAGTTCATAAGTATCCCCCCCCCCAGCTCAAAGACTTTCGAGCTCAGCACCCCCGAACTGATTTGTCTGCGTACGCCGCTGCCTCTCAGACTTCGGCGTGTGATGTGATTGCCTCCCCCCCCTCTTGGGTCGGCCCGTGGCACGAGGACACTGCAATGTTTAAAAGCGCCATTATATTATAGCTAATCTCAAGGGTACACTTATAGGGGTAAGAGGGGGTTCCAGCCCCCCCCCCCCTTTGAAAAAACTTTCTTGCTTTTAATGCTTTTTTCTTTGCAAAAATGCAGAAAAAATTCTTTTCTCAGCCATTAATGAAGAAGTTATTAAAAATGTAAAATTTTAATATGTCTAATCTGTACTGAAATCGGTTTCTACGGGGAAAATCACTGTTTCAAAAAAGAATGCGTCTAAATACGTATCAAAATAATTTTTTCCCAGTATTTACTGCTATTTTTCAATAAGAGAAATAGTCTTGTCTACTATTGCATTCGTTTATTCTAATTGACAATTGTGTGCATTAAATCTTTTTTCAGAAGTATTTTTCAAGTTTCTTTAAGCAGAAAATTTGTTTCAATATATATTATTCAATTTTCTTTCTAAGCTCATGCATTCTGTTCTCTTCAAACGCTCGAGCATTAACACCTAAGATAGTATTTTTAATGCCACTTTCTTTACTGAATTTTAACATGATGTCGTTGCATATACAAGTTTGAGTGGCCGTGGCCTTACATTTTGATGAATAAAACCACAACTTTCCTTCACACATTATCCAGGCTTAGGACTGGTAGCTTTAACGGCTGGCATGTTTAAAAATTGTAAAAGTTGATATTTTGAAAATTACTATTTTTTAATTGGAACTGAAGTTTCTTACTATTGATTTAAATATGTTAATAAAATGCATTTATTTAGCAGACGTGTTTAAGCTAGACTGGAGCCATTTCTTTTGTTTTTTATCTTCATTTCTTTCTTTCTTTTTTTTTTTTTTTTGAAAGATCGGTTTAAATGTCGTATTCGAATCGTTCGAATTCGATTTTTTTTTCAATGCATCTTTACATAAATTTGGATACTTGTTTTCTAGTATATGAAACAAATCCTTAGTGACACCTTTGCCTTTGTAAATATTATTTTTTCTGTGAATATTTTTGAAAACTTCTTCAAATTCTTCTACAACCCTTGGTTTTTCGATAGTAATTGTTGCATGTTACAACAGCACAATTGGCATTATTATCTCCTCAACAGATAAATTTAAATATAACAAATTTGCATATGAAATGACAAAATTACTTGAAACAGAAACAAACAAACAAACTTAAAAAATAACAATCAAACATAAAAAATAACAACTCGAGAAATAAACGTAGGAAACTTAAGACAGATCTCAAACCCCTAACAACTCTGACGTCACGAACTAGTTTTTCCTCCCAGCTTTTTTCAAAGGAATGAAGTAGCCCTCATATAGAGGTTAAAAGAAAATAGCCCATCTGGAGTCAATTTTGTGGTTTGCCTCAAAGCTATGGACACAAAGACTAATCTCCTTTGTGAGACCAATGGTGTCTTCCCGGAACCACCCACTGAGTTTCCTACGGTTTTATTAAACTCCGACAACCTGTCGGAGGGGCAGATACAGAAATAATTTTTGGAGGGGCGACGGAAGTTGAACCTCCTCCCCCCCCCCCCCACCGATTCAATGTTTCTTAAAAATGTTTTCAGGATATTTTTTTTAATGTATTTTTTTGGATCTCGCAAGGCAATTAATTTACTCTTGTACATAAGTATTATGAACTAATACACTTTGAATGCGGACGTAAAATATCTTTAAAATTTCAAGCAATTGAATATATAAAACCCTTTATATTACAGTTTTTATAAACTAATTTATATTTTAACTATAACTATCATAAATTTAAGAAAATCATAGCTTCATGACATATAAGTTTCATTGAAGAATTCAGAAACTATTTCTTTGCGAATTTCAAAGCAGTTGCTGATTTTTTCTTAAAACCGCGATGCAGTTGATATAACATTTTGATACTTCATGCCGTTTCTATTGATATTATGGTTATGCTAAGAAACTACCATGTGATTTTTTTCATTTTTTATAAGCTGAAGGAAAAAAATCTATTATCTCGATCATTCCTGGATCTAAATGACTTTTCTAAGTAAGCCTACACATTATTTTTAAAATGGTAATTATAGATTCTATTAAAGAATAAATACTGAAGGAATCGCGATATGACGTTCCCTTGAATTTGAAACCAGTGAGTTAATTTATTCTGTCGCTCTGGCCTCTGACTCCAGTATTATTTCTTTAACAGACAAAAATGCTTTTACTCAAGTATGCTTTGTGTTCATTTTAAATAACTAAAAAAAATATAAAATCTTAATATAATAGAGAAGTCAATGCAAATAATAAATGAAATAGCTAAATTAATTTATAATTTGGGAGAGCCCAGGGTCCCTGCTCCCTCCTCTAAAATAGGCTACTGACTATTCGGTATTCAGTTCCGCAGAATACTGATAAAAAAATCACTTAAAAAATTTCACTGAATATTCTGCGAGAGTAGCAAGTAATAAAAAGAAGAAACTGGCAACTTTTAATAACTTTCATACGTATTACAATTGTTTAAAAAATATATAAAAAGAAGAAATGTAGAAACTGGCAACTTCCAATAATTTTCATCCGTATTACAATTATAATTTTTTTTAAAAAAATTTTCATAATTTATAAGGATTAAAAATAATTTTGTTGTTAAAAATATTAACTATAAAACTTTTCATATTTCACTCTTCATGGCGCCAAGGTAAGTACCAGGCCAAGGGTACTGAATTGTCGATGTGAATTTACCGGCGGCTAAGTACCAGGTTCTCGATTGCCGGTGTGTGAGTACAAGGTCCTCGAATGCCGGTGTGTGAATACCAAGTCCTCGGAAGCCGGAGTGTATGCTCCAGGTCCTCGGAGGCCGGAGTGTATGCTCCAGGTCCTCGGAGGCCGGAGTGTATGCTCCAGGTCCTCGGAGGCCGGAGTGTATGCTCCAGGTCCTCGGAGGCCGGAGTGTATGCTCCAGGTCCTCGGAGGCCGGAGTGTATGCTCCACGTCCTCGGAGGCCGGAGTGTATGCTCCAGGTCCTCGGAGGTCGGAGTGTATGCTCCAGGTCCTCGGAGGTCGGAGTGTATGCTCCAGGTCCTCGAATGCCGGAGTGTATCTGACTATGTAACCGCTTAGCAAATGCGATTATATGCATAACCTTCAATAAAACTAAAAGAAGTGGCAGGGAGGGGGTCATGGCGGACACTGCACATATGAAATTTTTAGAGTTTGTATGAGAGTTTTCACGCATTAGGGTCATCGGTTGTGGTGGGTCTCCGCAAATTTTAGGCGACGGGGAGAATGAATACTTTATGTAGAGGTGTACAACTCTAGCGATACGTCATACATTGCACGTATAAAGTAGTATATTATCAGTTTTTAAAGATCATTAATCATTTTCATAAAATTCAGCAGATTGAAATCAATTTTTCAATACTTTTCATGTCCGATCTCTTTATGTTAAGCGCGATAGTGTTTTCCCCACTAAGATGTTTAAATTTCAATCAGTGCATGAAATTTATGATCTCAGTGACAGATTGAACTCAGAATCTATTGAAATTAGAATCAAGTAAACAAAAACTAATAAAATTTAAATTGAATATGAAACAAACGTTATTTGCTTCAAATTTGCAGCAGAAGTTGCACAAATGTATTGGGAGATTCCCATTTTTAGTGTAAGACAAAAATCAAATTTAATGTTAAAATAGGTTTATTTCAGAAAAACATTTCACTCTGAACAAAATAAAAAATTACATAAACTTTACAGATTTTTATTTTAAGGGAAAGAAAAGAAGAGAAAAATAAACTTTTTCGAGGCACTATGACTGTATCTGTAATACAAAAGTGTGAGTTTTTTTTTTTTTTTTTTTCCTTTCTTTCTTTTTTTTTTCAAATTTACTTTTAGATTTTACTTAATGTCGAAACTAAAAGTGTAAAAAATGATCAATACGCTTTAAACATCAATTTTTGCTATAAGAGATGATTGATAAACGAATATGTGGAAAGAAGACTTTAGAATGTGCTTCTTTGCAATTTTAATATCGTTCTATCAGAGTTCACTATAAAGAGATTTAACAATGATAAGTTTTTGTTTTGTGCGCGAAGTTTGAGGTTATCTAGTTAAAAGTCAAAAAGGAACTGTACAAAAAAATATCAAAATCGTCTCAAAAAAGAAAAAAAAAACATCGTTATATCACTTTTACTTTTAACGGGACCTTGCAAAACTATAAATTTAATATAAAACAAATGTGCAAATTGAATAAAATTTGATTTAAATTTTCAGTAGAAGTTGCACAAACGTGTTTTCCTTTTTTATGTACAATACAAAATCAAACTTAGCATATTTCAGTAAAACATTTTCCGCTAAACGAAATGCCAAATCATATTTACTTAACAAATAAAAAAAGAAAACGATGTAAATAAACTTTCTGAAGCACTATAACTGTATTTATAACACAAAAAAATATTTTGAGAACATTTTTTTTTTCTTTCTATTTTTTTTTTTTTTTTGTTTAATTTTATTTTTAGATTTTGCTTTGTTGCAACTGAAAACATAAAAAATGTTCAATATGTTGTAAACATCAATTTTCGCAAAGAGAAATGACCGATGGTCGAAGTATGCTCGAATATGTGGAAAGAAAACTTTAAATGTGTTTCGCCGTCGTGGAAATTACGTCGTATAGAAATTCGTTATAACGAGGTTTTACATAACTAATTATTATGCTTTGTCCATGTTGTTTTAGTTTATCAAATTTTGAGTCAAAAAGAAGCAGAATAAAAAATATCAAAACTGTTTGAAAAAAGAAAGAAAAAACCCCTTCCTTATATCGATTTTCTTTTTAACGGGACATTTCAAAAGGAAATTCGTGCTTTGAAACGCAAAAACTTTCAACTTATCCATTAATGAACATCAATGAAAGAACCAGAATGAGAAGAAAAATCAATTCCGAAAAAGGTGTGTATCGGACATATATTAACTTCGCATTACCGAGGACTTACACTCGTGTTGATTAATAACGTGAAAACGGGGACGTGAGTTCACACACGAACTTTTCGACACTTCACACACCAGTGCGTAAACACCGGCCACCGAGGACAATTTTAAATTTCAATAAAAAACAATTTTCTACCATAAGACAGATCCCCTGATAGCGAAAACAGCGTTAGTTCAAACCGAGGACGTCCTCGGTTGCAGGTGCGTCCTCGGTTTGAAGGTGTGTTAGCATGTTGAGGTCCTCGTTTTCCACCGTCCGCACACACACACACACACACACACACACACACACACACACACACACACACACACACACACACACACACACACACACACGCACGCACGCACACACAAAAATCTTATTTTATTATATGTATAGATAGTAAAGTATTTTATTTGCTATTGAACTGAAACTTGCAACAGATTAAAATATCATTTTAAATCATTGCTTTTAATTTCCTTGTCGGCCAACAGTGAATTCGTTGATCAATCGCGTGAATAAAGGTTTAATCGTTTTTAAAATCTGCTTTAAAAGAACGTTTTATTTCGAATTCTATGAAGCATGGAAGTTCCAAACATATTTTATCAGACGCGGAAAAAAAAATCTCTTTATTTTGGTATTAAATTTTAAAATCTTTAACTGTGTTTTCCCTAAGTAAATCGCGAAAAACCTTTTAGACATTTTTAATTAATATCTTCGTTAACTAATGCCATCCAAAGGTGCAACCTAGCTAAGAACACTCTTTGGTCAACTCTCCTTTTGAACATTTTTTTTTTTTTTTTTTTCAAAATCGGTCCATCCGTTTAGGCGCTAGAGTGCCACAGACAGACACACAGATACACAGACACGTCAAACCTATAACCCCCTTCCTTTGCTCGTCGGGGGTTAAAAAGGAATCTAGACAGAATGTTTTTTCAACAAATATTTTTTGTATATGATGCGATACTAATTAAAAATAAGGCATGCTATGAACACAGTGTGATTCTTTTATTTTATTTTACACTACTCGTTTTTTGAAAAACAAGTAAGAAACAGCTCATCCTAATACGTTTTTTACCTTCCAGAAGCGAATAAGGTATGATCTTTGCCAAATCACTTGACTGCGCGATTTCTAATGTTAATTATCGGCACTGAAAATATTACGTAAGAATGCGTCTGACCCCCCCCCTCCAAGTAAGGGAATGTAGAGAATTTTCCAAACCCCCCTTCCCCTTGTGACCCTTACGTAATTAATGAATGGCCCCTAATCTTACTGGATTAAGAAATATATGTTTGGTGTTTCTTGAAAGGAAAATCCATTTCGCCAACGCATCTGCAAAGTCTTCTCGCATGACGGCAGCGGTAACATGACGTTCGATGACTTTTTGGACATGCTCTCCTGTTTCAGCGAACAGGCACCCAGAGACGTAAAAGTGGTGTATGCTTTTAGAGTGTACGGTGAGTGATGAAGACGCCTTTCAAATTATCGTTCTTTTTTTATTATTTCAGATAGAGCAAATATTTGACTTTCTGATGGAACTGTTGCGACAAGCTGCCTAACCTCCACCGAATTGCCTGACAAGATATTTTTTCATATTTAATTTCCTCGTAAAAGCAGAGATGAGCGAGTAATTGACGTAGCTCCCCCCGCTCGAGCCAAGGAACAAAACTAAGAATGAAGTAGAGATATTTGCATATTTTTTTTTCACAATTTTTTAATCAGTGCTTAATACTGATGGGGAGTTCGGCGGAGAGCTAAATTTTTCGACAACAAACTCATTTGTACCTTCAAACAACAGAAACAGAAGATTATGATGCATGCATGCCACCAGAGTTAACCACTCTTCCAAAGATCACCAACGCCAAACTTAATCTAGTCTCGGGGGGGGGGGGGGATGAATCAAGCACATAGTATCTAGCATCCAATCCAACCACGGACATTAGTTTGAATTTGAACAGGTTGAATTCAAATTATGTTTCTGGCAATTACGAATTGCGATAGGACCTCACCCGTTGTTTTTCATTTTTCTACTTATGGCTCCTATTGCAATCATAATTGCGAAAAACATAATTTGAATAAAAGAGGCCAAAACTTAAATGAATACCAGGGGTTGGATTCTGGATGTTGTGTTTATCTAAACAGGATTGTATAAAATCGAGAGTGTCGGGAATAAATAAAGTCTATTATGGGGGACACGTGAACGAAGAGCCGGATGAGTTCGCCACCGCCCAGGAGGAGCACCCGCGCTCAAAGGCCGATGCACCTCAAAAATAATAGGATGCCATTTAACGGTCAAGTGGAAACAATAAGCAATCGCGGTGGCTTTAAAAAATGCAACGACGAAAAATTTTACTCAACAGTCAGAAAAACGACGGAGTAGGTGTTTAGTAGTAGGTTTCTTCATTGAGACAAAACTAGACAGCATAAAGGTACAGTCGGATCCCGCTACAACGCGATCCGACTTGCGCGAAATGGCTATAGCGCGAGTTTTTCATGAGTAATGAATTTTTTAGTGCGGACACAAATTACTCGCCTGCAACATGAAATTTTTGGGAAAAGAGCGGCGGAGAGTTATAATGGGCTTCATTGACACTAAATATTGGTTTTGTGAACAGACTTTCATCCCTTTAGCATCACTGAAAGCAGAAGTTCACCCACTGTATTAGTCTAAACAACGCTTTGCTTTAGTTTATACAAATAACCGCTCCGAATATTAACTATTTTTTTTTTTTTCATTTTATATATGAACGTTGATAAAATACATTCTGATAACATTCTGATCGTGCTGCATAAACCTTCTTCAATTTTTAAATTATAAATATATTTACTATATCTATACTGTTAAGTGCTATAATAATGCTGTAGTGTACATACTACAAGTATCATACTGCATTATTTTAAGTTTCTCTCCCCCATTAACCATTGATTTTGTGCTAAATTACAAAATTTTATGTCAAATAATAACGATTTTTCTAAAATACAGAAAAAGTCGGTTCTTTGTAAAAGATACTGCAATATATAGTTAATGAATGGTTTGAAACAATCTGAGGGGTGTTTACAAACATTTGAAACAATTGGGTATGCTTATAAAAATTACTAAACATACCTTGTTCTACAACGCGAAATTCCGACTTACGCGAAGTGTCTTGGAACGCATCCCTCGCGTAAGTCGGGACTCGACTACTGTCCGTTCTCGAAAGCAAAGACTACCACTTAGGACCGATTCTATTTCAAAAAGGGGTGATGAGTTGAGGAAGGGACTTTCCGCTCGCACTTGCTATCTCTGTCTTGTTCGACGCTACATTGGAAGAACTGCTGTGAACATGTTACTTTGCACCTTTTACTTTCGCGTTTCCCTCCCTATTTTGATAAAATCAGAGCAGACCTGACGCATGTGCAAATCGACGCTAAGTCTCGGCTAAGGAAAACAAACAGTAAAGGTGAAAATATTGCCCCCCTCCCCTTTTGTTTTTCACTTAAAACTACTTTCGTTTTGCAAAATCTTAGATTTTGAGCCTTCATCAACAACTATGACGCGTTTTTTTTTTTTTTAAATAAGAAGAGGCAAACCTGATTAATATTAATTATTTTAAGTGAAAATAAAGATTTACAAAGAGTTTATTAAAACGATCTAAAAGAATGGAGTGGAAATATGGGTATTCCTTAAAAGATATCGTCTTAGAAGATATAAAGTGTTAAACATATAAAACTATTAGTTATTATATTATCTTTTTTATTTGTAAAGCCACTAAATGAAAATAAAAGGCTGTAAATCAAGTAGGTTTTTGCACATGGTTAAAATTTTATGCATATGTTAAATTTTGAAGTTAAACATTTCCATCAATGAACTTCAATGATAAAATGTTGTGTAAGTTGATTTTTAGTAAAAAAAAAAGTAGCAACATATAGGGAAACCGTTGATCGTTCTTTTGAACGGTCAATAGTTTGGAATTTGAAATATTGTACTGATACTTTATGCATCTAAACCCAAATAAAATATTTCTTGATTATACTTTTACTGGCATATTCTCTTACTTTTGAGAAATTTTAGTTTTTTTTTTTTTAAACTTGTTCCATTACTGATCCAAATAAAATATTTCTTGATTGTATTTTTACTGGCATATTCTCTTACTTTTGAGAAATTTTAGTTTTTTTTTAAAAACTTTTCCCATTACTGATCCAAAGAAACATTTTCACTATTTCGTGTAAGGGTATATCTTGTTTTTTTTTTTTTTTAATTAATTTTTTAAACACTAAAAATAACTTGTTAAACTGTATTCAGCGTTATTATTATTATTATTATTATTATTATTATTATTTAGATCAATTTTGAAAATTGTCTGACGCCACGTCAATTTTATATCATTTGTTTTTATTAAATAAAATAGAATAATTTATCTTTGTACCATGCTAGAATAAAATCTAAGAGTTTTTAGAATGGAAAACATATAGGGAAAAGGGGGCACACGTGAACATTTTTTTTTTCATTTCTTCATTTTTCGAAAAATATTATCAAGTGTCCCCATGATTGAATACACTTTTCTTTGTGTCATGGATTTTTGTGAGATTTTTTTAAAAAAATATTTTTTTTTTCTTTATAGTACCTTTAAAAAAAGTCTGCAGTTGTTCACTTGTGCCCCTAGAGAGGGGCACATATGAACAGGCCTGAGGCACATATGAACACGAGTAAAAAATGCAGGAGAAGCATCATATTTTAAAGGAAAATTCTTCAATATGAAACATATACCTAAATAACAAATACGTTGAAGGGTTTGTAACCTACACTGCGTCAGTTTTAATTCTAGTTGTTGTTTCACTAAGAAAATATTTTTCCAGAATACATAACTGCGCACTGTCAATGTGAAATTCTGAAGTCGCATAGCCTGTTCTGATCACTGAATAGACTAGACAAATCTTAGATGACTACATAATACAAAATTTTTTTTCATGTAAGGGTTACTCTATATATATTTTGCTTTTAAGTTTCATACATTGTTTGATAATGTATTTTAAAATGATTTTGAACTTCAGTGTTTAATTAAATAGAAATATTTTGTGTCTTTTTATTTCCTGTAAGTATTATATTCCACTAAATTATGGTATCAAATATTTAGTAGCAAAAAATTTAAAAAGGAAAAATAATAAATATTTATTTATTTATGTTTATTAATATTAATAACAATTGACAATAAATTTACATACTGATTATTGGAAAATAATAATTATAAATATTTACAAATTTTTTAACGCTTACAATATCCTACACTAATAATATTTAGGAGAGCGGGGGAACTATTCACTTGTGCCCCTAGATGCTGTGTTCACAAGTGTCCCACCGTCTACTTTAGAGCTAATTCGCAAAAATGAAGAATTTTTATTTTAATAAAAAATTTAAACATTGTTATAAATTTACTTGAATGTTCATAAAATGCTTCGTAATAATTATATTCAGAGTATCAGTTAGTTTTAAAAATGTTATCACGTGATGAAGACAGTGATAAAAATTTTTCCACACCTGAGAAAACAAAGAAGTTGCCACCACAGAAACATAAAATGACTCATTGCTCTAAATGTTTGTCCAAGAAGTACAACTGGTTCTGTCCTTAATTGAGAATTTTTCCAGATTTTTTTGCTTGAACCGATCTTAGTAAAACATGTTCACAAGTGCCCCGTGTTCACATGTTCCCTTTTCCAGTATCTTACCACTCTGTCAGCAAGAAATATCTTAAAACGTGAAGAAAATTACTTTATACGTCAAACCCAAATAAAACATTTTTTGATTTAATTTTTAGTGTCATATTTTCTGTACTGTCAAATAATTTTAGTGGATTTCCCTTAACAGAATATCCCTGATCCAGCGAAGCATTTTCAATGTCCGTGAGTAACTCTTGCAGAGAGCACCTGCAACTTTTTTAAATGAATGAAGTCGTTCAAATGACTCGGTTCAGTTTATGGGTAAAAAATTGAATGAATCATTAAAAAGAGACGACATTGCACATGCCTATTTTTAACTTAATAAACATCAAACTTAAACAACTTACGTGGACCTCAAAGTATAAACCACTTCAAGGGTTTAAAGATTTCTTGTTTCATCAAGTGAAGAAACTGAGCTTGTTTTTCTTACATTGGGAAAAAAGAACAAAATGTGATAAGGCTTTCTGTACACATGGGCATAGCATCCTTTGCAATTTGTTTTATTCTTCTTTCGAGAAAGCAAACAGAAAACTCTTCTCCGTGTTTTAGGTTTTACTTAAACACGAAAATACCGAACGGAATTTCTCAATATTATTTGCGAAGCAAACATCCATGATCTAGAAAGCTAGGCTAGAAGATAAAAATTTGAAAAAAAAATATATTAAAAAAAATATATAAAAAAAATCAATTCCAAAAACTTCGAGCTTTATTGAATTTCCCCCCTCCCCAATCACGATCTTCAGTTAGAGTGGTACGAACGGAAGTGAAAAAAAGTACCCAATCCTCTTCGGAGGTTATTCAACCGACAGAAGTGGGGATCTGCTTTCCAAATATTGATAAAATCCACTCTTCCCGATTCCGTATCAAAGGAGAAGTAATACGATATTTTGGAGGTTCTGCCCACGCCTAGTAATAAAATTCTTTCGGCATTATATTTCCTGATCTTTGAATGTTGAGTGGCGTAAGCTACGATAGGTCATCTAATTCCATTTATGATTTTGCATTCTGAGCAGAAATTACTAGGCGTGATACAACTTAGCATTTTCAAAGTAATATTCCATATTTTTTCATTTCATAAATTCATATTATAGGAGCCAAGAAAGCTGGAGATTTTCATTTTTAGCGAAAAAAATGTATGAATGAAAGCAATCGATACATAATCGATATTTTTTTTAACGCTTTTAAAAACTTTTATTATTATTAGTCACTCAGAAGTCAAAATTCTACCGTAATCAGGAAAGCCACTTCGGGAAGGGGGGCATGGCGAAGACTGTTCCATTGGAATTTTTATTAGAGGGGGGGTTGGTGTTCTGAGGGTCTCTCTTAAAAAACATCCCCCTAAGGACTGATTTTTAAGAGACAAAAAAGAGGGGGATCTTGCTTTTGGGGGTTTCGCAATTTTTAGGGGGGTACGCCCTTGTTCTTAGGGGGCGGGTACCCCTGCCGTATTTCATCATTTTTTAATTTGAACGTTATTGTATTCTTTTGCCAAAGGGTGTACCTCTATAATCGTTGCATACATAGAGGTAATTTATTGAGATTTACTTTTTACTTCCTTTTACAAAAAAGGAAGTATTGTATTAGCGAAAAAACTTTCACTCAAAAATCGCCCTTAATTTCCATTTTTCTCACCCCCAAATGAATGTTGAGTTTTTTTTTTCGACCCGACCACACGTGGATATATGCCTAGGAACGTACAGACACTCGAAATATCCATTTTGACGACCCCCGAGTTAATTACAACGAATTTTCTCGTGACGTCCGTATGTACGTATGTATGTGCGTATGTGTGTATGTATCTCGCATAACCCAAAAACGGTACGTCCTAGAAAGTTGAAATTTGGTACGCAGACTTCTAGTGGGGTCTAGTTGTGCACCTTCTCTTTTGTTTGCATTCGGATGTTTCTAAGAAGGTCTTTTGCCCCTTTTTGGGGGGAAATCATTGTTAATTTCGATGTAAACTCAAGTTGTGTTATAATTTGACGGACACTTGGCGATATATCGCCAGTCTTTTGGTCGCCAAGTTTTGTCGCCAACTTGACGATAAATTTAGTGACTTTTTTTTAAATCTAATTTTAATTTAGCCACTGTTGGTGATATTTAGAGAGTAAACTATTGAATCACATTAAAATTGCCAATAATCGGAAAATGACATTAAATTGGAGTAAAAGGAAGTCATGTGATGCACACATCAGCTCGTTTTCAAGTATAAAAAGCAATTTTAAAATTCAATTTTATTGAATAATCTCTATTACGAGTCAAAAAAATCTTTCTTAACATTTATTTTTTGAATATAATTTCTCTCAAGTGGTTGACTGTAACGGCGGCTAACATAATTCATTTTGAAATTCCAGTTTTCAATGCTGCGTTGGAATATTGCGAGTGTCTTTGACCAATAACGCTATTGTGTGTTCTTTCAATCTCTAATGCCTCAATCGTAACCGGTTTATCCTTGTAGAATTTTGGTTTTAGGTAACCCCAAAGAAAAATGTCATTTGTCATACGGCCCGTGAACCCATGACTACATTGCTAGTCCAATTCGGGAAGCAGCTCATGTCCAGCTTTGAACCAGTGAATGGCAGCGGCAGAAGCTCACTTAGCGTGGCCCATACGGCATAGATAAAAGCAATTTTCAACTTTTCACCAATTACTTCCGTATTCGAATTTTTTTTTCACTCCCCAACCACTGGTCCTGGTCTATAACCCCGAATGACTCTTCCGTGCACGGTGAGTTTTCAAAGGGATGTAAAGTTTTTCCTTCACCGCACTGCAAATAAACCTGCACAATTTGGAGCACTTTGTTTCAGAAAAAGTGATATGTGAATGTGCACTATGACGTGTTCTGAATATGCTCCGTCAGAAGGAAAATGTTTCAAAAGTGGTCCGAATGTGTTCTGGATATTGAATCTCATGTGCCAACACACGAGTCCAGACAACAGATGGTTCGTCAACACATTTGAAAGCATATTTGGTCACATTCGGGCACAGTTGTGAAATCATTGCTTTCTTTGCTGTAACGAGGATGGCTAGATAAAGACTGGTTGGTTGTACTATATAGTATGTATACATTACAGTGAAACCTGTGTAAGTTGACCACTTGCGGTGCAGTACTTTGGTGGTCAACTTAGACAGGTGGTTAACTTATAAAGGGTGGTACTGATTTTTTTTTTTTTTTTTAATTTGTCATTTTTTGCATTATGCATTTTTTGACTAATTCACACTTACTTTTTCAGTTCAACTCACTTTCATTGTTTAAAATTACTTTGAAATAATAATTGAAAATGTTATTCAAATATTTTCGTTTTTTCTCTCTTGTTTTTTTACTATATTAGACACTGTAGTTTTAGAAATTCCGTATGTGTGAGCTAATTTTATCTTGCTTTCCCCCTTTTCAATTAATTTCAATATTTCATACTTTTTGTAAATCTCAAGTTCAGCTAACTTTCTTTTTGAAGCCATTTTATATAAAACTTATAACACAAAGAGCAACAAGCTGGACTCTCCTAGTTCAATACGGCAGTTAAAAATGAAAATGTTCTATCTCTTAATCCCTTGCACCAGAAATAAATCGATTCGATTCAGAGTCACAACTGACTTCAACTGCATTTATGTCGAGGTCTGCATACTGAGTGCCTTACCTCCATTACTTTTATATACCGATAGATGGCAGCACCATCACCGGATCGAGCAGTTAATGAGAATTTAGAACTAGTCCAAGAGCTAATAGCTACCTGGTACTAGCACCCCCAGAGGTATCGTTTCACTTGGAGGACATTGAGACCACGAGCATATTTAACGTCGCCCAGTCCCCTTTAATGACGACGGTGGGTCTTCGACCAGCAAGGATCGAACCCGAGGCCCTCCGGTCCCGAGTCCAATGCCTTACCGATCAGGCTACCACGGCCCCAGAAATAAATAACTTTACTCTTAAACACAATTCCAGTGTTGCCACAAATTATTGCAACTGGAAGAAAAGACTTTGTACTTTTCTACTGACACCTGTTTTCATTGAACAGAGTACAAAAGGCTTCTCAAACAGAACAACAAAAGAAAAACAGCTTTAAACACTATGCCATGTTTGAAAACGCTCGACCGGGAAATGCCGAGCAAGATAACTTTTTTGCGGAACTGCGAAGTGTAGCTATTTTTGCGGAGCAACTCCGCAAGGTGCGGAGCAGTTGGCAACCCTGCATTAAAGCATTAAAATTATTCATGGAAAGCTATAAAAAATAACAATAACAAAATAAAAAAATTTGCTTGATTAAGTTTTAAAAAATAAAACCGTGTTCAACTTACAAAGGGTTTTTTTACGTTACTCCAAACGAAATTTGGTGTACATTAGTGGTTAAGATAGAGTGGTGGTCGAGTTACAGAGGTTTTCCTTCATTATATAAGATAGAACTAATTCCGTTCCCGACAAAAGCGGCCAACATAGGCTGGTGGTCAACTTACAAGGGCGATCAACTTTACAGGTTTTACTGTATTTAAAAAAAAAAATGCTGTTATTTTTACTGCAAATTTTTACATTTTTTTAATACTCTCACTGATAAACTTATCTGAAAGAACTTTGTGCTACGAAATTGTAACGTATTTCATGTGTGCCAAATTCTGCGAAGCTACGCAGTGAGTATTAGTAAACTAGTGATGAGCATAATCGAGATCTTTTGATAATCGAGATCTCGAGAATCGAGTACTTCTGATAATCGAGTGATTGATAATCGAGATCTTTTCAAGTCGATCATTCGAGTCTCGAGTGATTGATAATCGAGATCTTTTAAAGTCGATCATTCGAGTCTCGAGTGATTGATAATCGAGATCTTTTAAAGTCGATCATTCGAGTCTCGAGTGATTGATAATCGAGATCTTCCGAATCGAGAACTCGAGCGATTGACTTCTCGAGATCTTTGGAATCGAGTACTCGAGCGATTGACTTCTCGAGATCTTTTTAATCGAGATCTCGAGATGTTTTTAATGGAGATCTCGAGATGTTTCAAATCGAGATCTTGAGATGTCAAATCGAGATCTCGAGATGTTTTTAATCGAGATCTTGAGATGTTTGAAATTGAGATCTCGCGACGTTTGACTCGAGTACTAAAGTAGTTCATTTTCTGAGCTTTTCCAGAATTGAGTTGACTGCTACAGGGGTGCCCACTAAAAGGGGGGAGGTTGGCATGGTGCAGCCTGCGCCATTGGCCGTTTTTTTTCAGAGTGTTTTTAATCTCATTTTCGGGACTGGTGGGGACATGGCGCAGCCTGTGCCACTAAAATTTTTAGGGCTTATTTTTGGAGAGGGTTTCTCTTATTTTCGAAAGAGGGAGGGGGTTTTCGAAAGGGAGAGTGGTTTTTTTGAGAGGTTTTTTAAATCTCATTTCGGGAGGGGGGAGAGGTCTTTCTAGACGGATGCTCCATAACATTTGAGAGGGCGTGCCATCGTCCAACGATAGAGGGGGGGGGGGTTTGCACACTCTTAACTTTTGGAACAGTTGAATTCCAGAGCTGTTTTGGCAGGGGTGCGCTTGAAATAGGAATGTGCCATTAAGTCTATCATTTAGAAGTATAATAAGGGGCGAACCCTCCTGGCTTTTAGAATTTGTTGTACTCATATAAATGAAGTTTTTACTGTTTTTTGGCATAATATGCAACTTGTAGGATACTCATTAAAGGAGGGGGGAGAGCTTTCTAGAAAAATAAATTAAACTGGAGTTTTAAAATTGCAATTTTAGACTGTATTTAGTAAACTATAAGGGTAAGAGGTTACATGAATGATCCCCTCCGAAAACAACTCAGAGGTGAAGAATTATGAACATCTTTAGGGGACTTAAGGGGATGTCTAACCTCAATGTTTTAAAATTTAATTTTAAAAGTACAGTTTTAAGCTGTATTTGAAGACGTTAGTGGAAGGAGACTCGGAGAATTTCGCCGTAAATTAAAAAAAAAAAAAAAAAAAAAGATCTGCAATCTTTAAAAAAATTTCAGCTATATTTGATGAAAAAAAATAAAGGAGGGGTGGGGGGGGGGAGGGTTATATTCTAGAAAAATATTATCCAAGAGAGTTTAGTGCATATAAAGGTGACACATGTTATTTGTTTTCAACTAATAAAATTTATAAATGCAAAAAATAGCTTTTATAAATTAATTTTTTATGGAATTTTGCAATAGAATCGACCTGCATATATAGACGAGGATTCTGCAATACAACTGTCCAGCAATGTGATGTAAATTTTAAAATGTGTATTTATGTCAAAAATAGTAATTTAAAAAATATTTTGTTTTACGACAAGATGTGTTTAATAAACTGCAAAAAAAGAGTTCAGAGGTTCTAAATGCGGCAGTTTAAAATGTAAATTAAATACGTGGTTTAATTTTTAGCTACATTAGGGAACGTATTTCTTCCGTGAGGCAATTTAACTTTTTAAAAAGCACTCTATTTCAAAGTATAATTAAGCCAGTTTGACGAGGAATTTCTGTGAACTCGTGTTTTTATTTTTAAAAAATCGCATAATTGAAAAAAATTCAAGTACAACTCAAGCTTTTTAAATTGAAGTGGCGCATTCAACTCAAACAGAATTCGATCGAATCGAATACGATTGTATCTACCAATAGCGCAGACAAAAATTTGCATTGCCTCATCTAGTTGAAATTTCTCACAACGCTACTGGTAGATAGCATTCCATCGAATTGATTATAATCTAGTTGAATATGCCATTAAAGGAAAGCAAGTTACGTTGAATAATTTTTAATCAACCTAATAATCGGATTTTCACAAAATTTTATTCCAGAAGTAATTTTTCCGAAAAATCATACTGAAGTAACAAATTAGAAACAGTACCTAGTGAAATATTTGTCGCTCAATTTGTCACCAAGTAGTCGTCCATTCATAACATCATTTCAGGGGCATATTCAACTCAAACATAATTGATGATTCAATTCGAACGAATTTTATCAATCAAAGTACAGCTAGAAATTTTTTTTACTCCACCCAGAAGAAAATTTCCCGCTACGTGAATAGTAGACAGAATTCGATCGAATCGAACATAATTGAGAAAAATATGCTTCTTAGTCGTCATTGAAAATTACACCGATTTGGCTCAAAAAAATAAAAAAGTGTTAGCGCTTCTTTTGGAACCTCTGTGCACGACCAAAAAGTGATTGTAAACTATTCAATTGATTTTGAGATACCATTAGACGTTAATTTTCTTTTTTTAATAATGCAGATTAATAATCATTCAGTCAAAGCCTAAATCCATCATCAAGTCTGAAGTCTCAACAAAAGTGAATTTAGTGCGTATTTTTTGGTTTTATAATTTTCTTTTATACTTGTGTAGCACGCATTCCAGGGTGATATTAGCGTTCCATAATTGTTTCGAAACATATCCTTAAAACTGTACCAAAACGTGTGCAACAAAATGCTTAGTTTATGTGTTCAAAACCGTTCTTTTACACTATCCATGAAATGTCCAAAAAGTGCGCTAAAAAGGAAATACATGTTCCGTACAGTGTTTCTAGAAGTGTTAAAAACTGACTGAAAAAAAGTGTTCTAAAAAAGGGAACAAGTGTCCGTGTTCAAAAAGTATTATGACATGTGTTCTCAAAATGGTTCTAATAGCCATTACAAAAATAGTGTTCTCAAAAAGGAAACAAGTGTACGTGTGCAAAAAGTGTTTAAAAAGTGTTTGATTATTTGCAGTGCACGTATTAATGTATGAAGACTAGAAAATCACCTGTCATGGTATGATGGGTGCAAACGGGTGTTTTCTTTATTAAAAAGATTTCTAGTAGAATTTGACGAGTTCGAATAGATATGCAGCGTGTCCCCGTTTACCCTGCGACCTCAATTTTTGCAAACATTAGTCCTAGATGGATATTCCCATTTGCAAAAAATGGTCAAAATAGGGCAGAGTTAAGATATTGAAAGTTTATCAACAGCCTCGACTGCGCCTGATAATGAGGCTCATGATTTGTTTTTGAGGAAGAATTTCTCAAGAAGGTGTGGGGGAGGAGAGAAAGCTGCCTTCCCAGCGGTATTCTATTTTCGTATTCAGTAAAAGGAGACAAGGAAAACACCTCTATTGAGGGAATTCTATGGGAATTCAGATAACGTGTCTCAACAACCACTTTTCCTCGTTTCTCAAAAGCAGAGCTTGCAAGGCCAGAGTTAGAGCCCGGGCTACCCAAGAAGCTCCGAGTTAAATAATTTATCACTGGGTACGAGTTGTGCCAATTTTGCTTGCAATAACTCTGAAGATAATGTTATTTGGAGTTGTCAACTCTTGACAACTCCGAATTACCATGTATATTTCAAACGCATACTGTCATTTAACCATTTGCGACCTAATACTGTTTTTCCATCTTTCAAGATTATGATGGCGACAAGTTCATAGGAGCAGACGACATTAAACAAGCGACTGTTGCACTAACTCGCAATGAGTTAAACGCAGAGGATGTTGGAATAGTGGTGGAGAAAGTTCTAGAAGAAGGAGATAACGACGATGACGGTAAACTTTCCTTTATGGAGTTCCAAAGCATCATATCAAAAGCACCAGACTTTTTAAGGTAATGAAATGTACTTTAGCGTACAGGGTGACCCGAAAGTGGGCTCACCCCCCCCCCTTTTTATTTTCAACATTATGTCAGTTATGATCAAATAGCTGTTAAACATCGTTACCTTGTAGTCTTAAGACTCATGAACATCGGTAGAACACCATCCAAGTCTTAACATAGCTGAATTCTGCGCTATGTTCTCGCACTTTTTTTGTGGATCATCGAGGATTTCGAGATATTTAAACATATTAGGGCTTGGGATCACGGATCAGTAGCTTTGATCTTGAGGGTTTTGAAAGTTTAAGCTTTAAAAACGCAATTTTAGACTTTCTGCTTTGATGTTAGGGTGACAAAAGGTACAGGGGTCTCAACGGAAATTCTAGAACTTAAAGCTTTAAAAAATGCGATTGTAGGCCATATTTATCGACATCAGGGTAACAGATGGAGCTCAAGGAGTGTCCCCGATCGATTTTTTTTATAAGTTGAAATCAATTACTGCTATCGACATTGAAGTTTAAAACCGCAATTTTAGACAAACGTTGAAGATTTTACGGGAAGGAGGGTCTGAAGCTCTTCTCTGATAAAAACCAAACTGCATATGGTATTGGAAGATGGCAGCATAGGGACCCTTGCCCGAGTATTTTCTGAAATTCAAGTCTTAAAACGCGATTGTAAGGCCATACAGTCAACTCCTGATACAACACGATCCGACTTACGCGAAATGGCTATAACGCGATTTTTTCACCAGTAAAGAATTTTAGACTTAATGCGAATTCCTCGCACTCAACACGAAACTTTTCGGAAGGGAATAGTGGTGCGTAAGTATCGGCTTTGTTATTGGTTACTAAGCCCTTTTTTTGAGCGAATGGACCTTCATCACTTTAGTATCACTAGGGCCGTTTCCATGGACACTTTCGACCCCGGAAAAAACCTGCTTTTCACCGCATTCCGGTTATTAGCGGGTTTTATGTGGAATCTTTCTACTCCTGCTAGCTTCTGGAGCGAAAGCGGTGTTTTTACCCGGAATGCATTACGCGAAACAAGTTCGTCTACTAGCCGCTAAGGATGCTGGGTAAAAACCGCTTTCTCCGGTATAATGGGAGAACCTCTTTTTACTTGGAAACGGGGAATTTTTCAATCGGGTTTATGCGGAGCCAGAGCGGGGATTTACCTGGTCGAAAAAAAAAAAGTTGTGCACGCGGCTACTCAGAGTGGAAGTTCCCACACGGTACTAATCTGAACATTGCTTACACAAATAACTACTCCACATTTTCCATTTATTTTTTCCATTCTAAATGCGAAAGTTGAGGAAATATAATGACATCTAAGAGCGCTGTTTCATCTAAAGTTTGTGAATATAGAAAGAAAAAGAGAAAGTTTGTGACAATTAAAGAAAAGCTAAAGCTTCTCGAAAATCTGAAACTCAACTAAAAAGTGCGTCAAAGGTAGCACGACAACTAGGTATGAGTGAATCTTCCATACGTACAATTAACAGTCAAGAAAAGGAAATCCATCAAAGTTTACCGAGTTGTGCCTAAGCAAAATGCAAAAATTATGGAAGTGGAAGTTGCTCTTGTATTGTGAATGAAAGAAACCAGGAAATATTTCAAAATTTGAGATCACGCAGCATAAATCATCATCATCCTCACTTTTTAAGTTGCAAATATCATTACTGGATCTACTGTACACTACAACTATAGTGCATTTGTTTTTCTTACTATATACCGTACTGGTTTATTTTACGCCTTTCTTTCCCATTGATCATTGATTTTGTGCATCGTAGCAGTTTTTATGTTGAAAAAAAACGGGTTTTTTAAAATTTAAATACAAATAAAAATTTAGTTTCTTTTTTTTTTTTTGTTAGAAACAGAGCTGTATAGTTAAGAAATGGTTTTTAACAGTTTGAAGTGGTGTTTACAATTATCTAAAACAATTGGGTATATTTATAAAAGTTTTTACACATACCCTTTCCACAAAGCGAAATTTCGACTTACGCGTGTTATCTTGGAACGCATTCCTCGCGTAAGTCGGGACTCGACTGTATTTTGAAAAATTAGGGCCAGTAATTTTTCGAAATTAAGGCTCCAAAAACGCAAGTTTAAGCGATTTTCGATGTTGTCCGGTAATTGGGGGCTTTCCTCTGGAAAATTCGCAAAATTGAAACTTGAAAATAAAATGTCAAATGCTCCATCGGTGTGTGAGGGGGGAGGTTGCCCTTCGGAGGAGCATCATTTTATTCACTTTCTTATTTTTAGACGAACTAGGAAAAAAAGAAAGAGAGAGAAAATAAGATGTAGGAGGGGGGATTAGCTGATCAATAAGCTGTTACATTTGAATATTTTTTATTTAAAGATTTATTTTTAAACGAAATTAAGATTTCCCCCCAACATCACTATTAATTTCTAAAAATCACTTCGTTTTCGAAAAACATCTTCTCATCAATAATAAAGAATAGTTTTGAAAAACATTCAACTCAACATTCTGGGGGGCGGCTCGGGCTGTAAGCCCCCTTTTTGGTTGCGGCACTGTTCTATTTCGACCCGTCCGTTACATGGTTGGTTGTTTAATCGAAATTTCGCTTTAAGAAAAACTTCGGAATTGCAACACATTTCCGCTCTATCCCGAAAACACTCATTTTTTGTGCATGTAATCCTAGTTTACTACCTAAATTTAGTGAACTACGATTACATACCTATATATATTGTGGGGGGGGGAGGGAGAAGGGGGGAGATGTTCATCATCACTTTGGGATCAGGCGATCAGGTACACGTTCCTCTTTTGGGCTTCAGATTGCGCGGCTGTGATGCAGTTTAAAAACAGATTAACTATAGGTTGACATTACTAATTGGTGGTTGAAGACAAGGATACATTTTTTGCATATAAATCATAACAATTGTATTGGTAAAATGCGAATTACATTTTATTATCGTTTGAAAATAAGATACAGATTATTTAACAAACAATTTTAAAAAATCCTTTGCTTAAGAGAACTAGGGGGCAAAATAATAACTCTGCCCATGGCTCAAACAAAAAAGGGGCACTTGCCCCCTATGCCCTCCCCCTAGTTTACGCCAATGGCGTTGAATGACAATCGATATTTGCCTACGTAGTCTGGTCTAATGACAGGTATTCTAATACACCGCGAGTATAAAGCCATTAAATTATCTGGATGATATAAAGGAAGGGCCAAATGTCAGAAGAACGACTTTAATTATGTCTGCAGATATTGATTGGTTTGCATTTTTATGGATTATAATAAGGTATATTGCACAAAACACTTGTTGGAAAGTCGAGAGCTTTCCACTAAACGCAAGTTTTGTTATTGCAAAATTAACAAAGAAAAAAAAACCTTGAAAATTTCGAAGTAAAACTTGCCAACAATTTTATTTAGCAAACTGGGACTATCTCGTCTCTATTTGGCTACACCACTGCTGTAAACCTAGTTTAGCGTTTAGGCTCTATGTTGCACAAAATGTTTCTTTAAGAATTCTAAAATAAAAATTTTTAAAAACCAAGCGAAACAAAAGTACAAACACAGAACTCTGAAAGGTAAGTTTCTCAAATCATTTTTTTTAAAGAAGAGGAATAAATTCGGGGGCATATAATTTTTTTCAGGGACAAGATTGATTGTTCCCCCATGATATATGATTGGAAGTCAATAACAAATTAAAAAGTTACTAGGCAAAACAGGGAACTTTCTTTAGAAAATTGTATTGCTTTGTTTGTAGTCTGCCTGTCTTTGACTTATTTTGTCTGCAACAAGAGGCAAAGGGTAGAACCCTTAGCTCTTGTTCTTGTTACAGACAAAATGAGTATGAAATTTGACTTCAGAAACAAACTTACTGTTTGATTAGCTTATTATTTTATTTTGAGCTTTTCCTACCAACACACTAACTCAAATTAAAATAATTTGCAAATCAAACAGTAAATTAAAAAGTTTATGGCTAAAAGGGGTCATGTTGTACGGATTATACATAAATGTCTCAAATACCGTTAAATGACCCAGGAGCGGTTTGGTTTCGTTTCTTGAGGAACGGCATTAAGATAAAAAATAACAGTCTAAGAAATTTAAAATTGATGAATAATAGAGTTTAAACTTTGCTCAAGCTCATACATATTAAATTTTTCTTTTAATATCACTTTTTAGCCTACTTTCCCAGTAAAAGTCAGAAAAAGAAGAAAAAAGCATGAAAGAAGGCTTAATGCATATTAAAAATATCGCGAAAAACAAAAAATATAAATAAATAAAATAAAAATAAATAAAATAATTAAATAAATATCGCAAAATTAAAAATTGGAAAGTAGGGTATTGAAAAGATGGGGAAAAATGTCTGTTGGTCTGTCTGTCTGTCCCCCCCCCCCAATAACTTTTGAATGAATAGTTCGATTCGAACAAACTTTTTTTTTTTGTTCGAAAGACCTCGGCGAGGACACCTCATTCCCATATTTCACTTTTTGATTTGAACTATATTTTGTTCAATTTTGAACAGTTCAAAAAAAAAAAAAAAACATTAGCGCCTACGGAGAAATTCAAGGCAATTCCGAACTGTGAGGCGAATTTGCTTCAAACAAACTTTGTAGGAAAAAGGTTTTGATAAAAAACTTGTATAAAAATATCTTTTTGATTTGAACAATTTTCCGTTCAATTTTGAACAGTTCAAATCCCTTAACATAAGCGCCTACGGGGAAACTGAAAGTCAATGTAGATTCTGTACTTGAAGGCGGATTTACTTCAAACAAATTTTGTTGGAAAAAGCTCTTGACGCCAAACTCCAGACTCCGACTCCGAGAATTTAGGGGCACCTGACTCCGACTCCTGTGCCCGACAGTTAATAGAACTCCGACTCCGCGACTTCGACTCTGACTTCGTAGCTTTGGCAAAAAAATTATACTCGGAGGAGACAAATGACCGACTCCGATTCTTAGATATTCGACTCCGACTGATTTATCTCAAAATGAGATTGATTCCGACTCCGACTCCGCAGCTATGGTTTTAACTGTGAAATAATTATTGTTGATATGACTTGTTTTTATTTTCGCGCTAAAGTTTTAATTTAGGTATTTAGTTTTCGGCGAATAAACTCGAAGTCATTTATGTTTCTACATAAAAATATGCGCAGACGATTTTTTTTTTATTTTTTTGACAATGAAAATTATTTTTTTAAGTTGACATTTTATTGTTTTTATTTTGGAAAGTGCATTAATTTATTTAAAAAATTCTTTTAGGAAACAGGGGAAAAAGAAACGATTTTTTTTTTGAGCAATCACGATTGCTTATTGTTCTCACTTGACAGTCCTTGATGTTCCAGTTCCTGTTTCAGCTTGGACCAGGCCTGCAGCACCACCGTCCACCGGCGGCGGCGCGGCTGGTCCTGAGCACTATCCCCCGGAATCCACTTTTGCTGGGCGGTGGCGTCCATGTCCTCACGCCTTTACACACATACACACACCTACGTGCACACACGTAAGCCTACACACACACGCACACAACTATATACACGTAAGCACCCAGGAGGAGGGACATGCTTGGGCGGGGGAGCCATTTCTAGAAACAATAACTCTAACCAGTAGAGTCTTGTCGCAACTCGTGATTGCGAAAAACATAATTTGAATTCAAAGTTTCGGAATTCAAATTAGAGTTAATTTTTTTTTTTTTGATATGATGTATTTATTTTAATGAGCTTATTAATTTTAAGGGCCGTAATAGCCCGATCGGTAGAGTGTCGGATTCGGGGCCGGAGGGTCCTGGGTTCGAACCTCGATGGTCGAAGACCCACCGTCGTCATTAAAGGGGACTGGGCGACGTTAAATATGCTCGTGGTCTCAATGTCCTCCAAGTGAAACGATACCTCTGGGGGTGCTAGTACCAGGTAGCTATTAGCTCCTAGACTAGTTCTAAATTCTCATTAACTGTTCGATCCGGTGGTGGTGCTGCCATCTATCGGTATATAAAATAAAGGAGGCAAGGCACTTAGTATGCAGTCCTCGACATAAATACAGTTGTAGTCAGTTGTGACTCTGAATAGGAATAGGAATTATTAATTTTAATTATTATTTTTTCGTTTTGAAAGATGTTAAAGAATTTTTTTTAATGGAAAAAAGTGCATTAGCTGCTTTATTTAAAAGGTGCTGCTATTTTATTTGTTCGTTTTTTTTTTTTTTTTTTTTTTTTTTTTTTTAATAGCTGTGTGGGGAATATTTTATTCTTAAAAATTAGCTGAAAATATTTAAAAAATATGTTTGAAAGAATTCGCGATTTTAGCTATTTTTGAGAATATTGATTAGGTACTAGAAAGTAGTATGGGTATACGGGAAAGTAGGCTCGTTTAGTTCTAGACGGAACTTCTTGTTAACGTTAAAATAAGACAACGAGCAATGAAGTTTTGTTGAAAATCTTGAATGGCTGCAAACAAAGACAACCGAATAAGTGAAATTACTAATTCGGAACTGCTGATAAATTTTTATGGTTAGTTTCAATGAAAAGGGGACTTTTTTCCACATAATGTTGAGTTTATCCAAGTGTTTTGCGTTTTGCGACTCACGATCGACGCCAACTAATAAAGTTGACAATTTCGATTTATGGCCAACTTTTTGGCTCAAATACCCTTGTGTGCGACGGTTTAAAGACAAACGAATATCCTTCTCTAAAGATGGCGCAGATTAGAGATCTTCAGACAAAGATTCTGTTTGTCTTTAAACCGCCCGTCGGTTCCATTTGTACTCCTTCAATCTCGTCATTGTGGAATCACGTACTCCTTCCTCAGCATCTCTGAAGTTGGTTTTAAAAGCTGACAAAATTTAATGTTGCTGCATTGAGCTTAAAAAGTCATGTTTCGAACGTCGCCGAAGATCTTTGGGAAAAAAAATCGTCCGCGCGGTCAGTTGAATAAAACTATGCAGACATTAAAGTTACAGATAACAGAATGCATTTCATACAGTTTTACTGTTGTTGTTGAGCCACTCGAATATCCGAGCCCAGTAGACTATATGCTCTACGATTTAAAACAGAAAAGTACAGTTTCCATTTACAGAGCACCATTAAGGTGGTAGTCTGATATGTACCGGCAGATGGAACCACTATCTATCAGCATTTTGACACAGACCAGAAGCCGAACAACTCCTGGATCAGTACCCACAGAGGTATTTATTTGGAATGGGAACTTGAAGGACTTTGTAACCACGATATATTTAACGTGCCCCTGAGTCACCATTAGCGAACACTTTTTCTGTAACTACATGTTTTATATGTCATTGAAGAAATTAGTCTCTGAATCTTTGGGTCCTCCTACGTATTATACAACACATTCACATCTTTTAAGCAACATTAATATCATTAGCTGTACTTTGCCACCTTGCATATCATTCATCGAAAATGATCTTCATACTCTTGGTATTTTTTCTTCTTTTTCCTTTTTATTGTAAATAGTATTTATGTTGCTATTTTGTTTTATCATTGTAACAGTTTTGTTTTTATTTTAGCACATTTCACATCCGCATCTGATATAACGTAACATTATGAAGCAAGCATCAGAAACTGAAGAACAAAAATGGATTTACTAATTAAGTAGTAGCAGTTCAACGCAGAATGCTAAGAACTAACATGAAAGGGAACTTTAAAATATTAATACTAATAATTAACATATCACTAAATGGCAAAAATATATTTATTACCTGAAAGTCATATTGATAGTTGTTTTTAAGCATTTTTATGACTGCTTTTATGTATTTTCTTATAATATTATCAAGAACAAGAATTGAAAAATAAACGTTCCATTTTATTCAATGTCTGGAGTTTCAGTTGTGCTCAGCAAACAAGTCCTCCAGTAGTTTTTTCTAAATGATCAAATTTTATTTATTGTGCTTAAGCATCCCTTCTTGTCAGACCGATCTTGAACTGAAGGCTTTCTTTGCTATGCAGGGGCGCCGACTTGGAAAAATTGTTGGGGGGTCCGGATGTCACCGGGGTCTAGGAAGTATGTTAAAGCACGAAGCCCCCCTCCCCCCGAAAAAAATCAGATTTTTGTGCCATGAAAATGCCAATTTACATATTTTTTAGGTATGTATAATTTATACAAACAAACAATATGTGACATGGCGTTTTCAAAGCAAAACGATCTAAAAATTGGTACACAAATTTTCTGCTTCAATTAGATCATGTCACTTGCTTTAAGTGAGGGACAATTTTACAGTTCCATTTTGTGCGTGAAGTGCCATAGCTATGCTACGGCACTATACAAGGTAGAGCACTTGACTTGCATGAAAAGGAACTCCCAGTGGCACCGATAACTCTTGGGGAGGGGGGGGGGTGCCAGGAGAAATTTTCTAAAATTTGAGATAAAAAATAGTGAGTTTTAAAGTTTTTTAAGCATTTTAGTGACACATGATCAACATTAGAGCCTCAAAAACTCGACTCTTGGTAAATCGACACTCTGAGAAACTCGACAAGCCGACACATTTTTCGGCTTTCAAAAAAAAAAAAAAAAAAAAAAAAAAAAAAAAAAAAAAAAAAAAAAAAAAACGCATGGTATTTTCGTTAAAAGCTAATTTAATTACAGGAATAATTATGCTTTTAGTCTATTACAAAGCAGTGAATATATAGCTTTGAAAAGATAGAAATGATATTTAAATAAATCTAAACTATCATTAAAAGAATAAAGCATAAAAGATTGCTGTCGCACTTTGATTACTATAAGTGAAATAACTAATTTAAGCTTGCTTTGAATAAGGCTCAGAGTTCATTAAATAAAAATAATGTCTCAAAATTAATGTTTTAATAGAGTTAAAAAAGTTAATACAGATTTCTTTATTAATTCTAATAATTGAAGAAAACTATCACGTCTTCCACCACTCGTTTTCAAAATTAACCTGCTTACTACCGCAATAGTTATTTGTTTTTATTCATTACTGAATGTATTTTACAATGTCAGACTACAATCTTCAAACTAGGAAAGTAAAAAATACCAACATAATTTTGTTATTTTAGAAACCATAATATGACAAATAATGTTCTTAAATTATTTAAACTTGATTTATCAAAAGTTGTATCCCAACTGAGTTTGGTAAAGAACACGTGCGTAAATCAAATCTTACGTTTTGGTCAATGTTCTCAGGGGTGCAAAATAATTACATGAATATGAGAAAACATACTCATGCATTGCATGCCATACTACGTTTCATACTTCTAGCCTTACAGTTTTTGCAGTACCTGAGTCATGTGCCACTAACTGACACAGGTTCTTTCTTCTAGCTGTAGAAAAATGTTAAATTATACAACGATTACACAAAGATGATTTTACCCGACATTTTAGTTCTTAAGAAATATTTAGACAGTTGTTAAAAAGTAAGGCCTGTAGTAGCTCTAATACACGCATCGCAACAAAGGCGCAGCGACTGATGAAAGTTTTTCAAAAGTCTCATAATTGCAACAGCGTGATTGAGACGCATGTATTACAGATGTCATCCGCAAATTTCATCAATCACTTTAAAACTTTCGTAAGTCGTTGTGTCTTTTTTGTAATAAATTTGTGACCTGTTTTGCATCCATTAGTTTCTGGCTTTGCGCGCACGTAGTGCGTCAACGTTGAGTTTGTGGCCATATGTTTCTTATGATTCTTACCTCTTTATCCTCCTCTCTAACACCTTTTAAAAATTTGCCCAAGAATTTAAACTCACCCTGCATGCATGTAGATCATATGCTAGTATGTAAGTGTCTGCTCGAGTACGTACGCGTATATAAGTCGTGTCTACCTGAGTATATAAGTGTTCGTATATGTACGAGTAATAAGTGGGTATATACGTGTATAGTCGAATGTATATCTGTATAAATAAAAAATACTACGAGATACCCAAATACGTGTTCATTGGTGCATTTATGTGAATATGTATATATACGAGTACATATTCACATAAATGCACCAATGTGCATTTATAACGCCGACCTATATAACGCAATTCTCTATAAACCGCACTACTTTTCAAAAGCAAGCAATGTGGTTTGATGTTTAAAAAATCCCTCTGTTTTGCTTTGCAAACATAAAAATTGTTTGGCAAATGAAATTTTGAAAGTTTTTCATCTTTCCATCTTATTTCAAAGCTTTTAAATGGAAAATTAGTACTCATAGTAAACAGAAAATACCAGATGGCTCTTGAAAATGCAGCTGCTATGCAAACCATGAAGCTAGCAGAAGTGCAGGATATTGATTGTGAAACATATTTATTTGTGAATAACTAATTGTAATATTGGTGCTTTAATACTCATCAGATAAAACTCATTCTGAAGTGCTAATATATAGATATATTCTGAATATTAGTTTCAAAATTTGTGAAATGATCTATATAACGCAAAATCCTGTATAACGCAAAAGCTCTGGTCCCAAGTTGTGCGTTGTAACGGTCTTCTACTGTATATGCATATGCATGCGAATATACTCATATATTTAACCTTGTTTACTGTAACAACAATGCATATTAAGTGAAATTAATATTTAATTTATATCTGCCTTATACTCAAAGATTAAGTGACTTTAGAAGAATAATATTCGTTAAGCCTAATATTATGACCACTTTACCCCATCTTACTAAAATTGTTCTAAACAATTATCCAAAATAGATTCAGCTAACTGCTAATGAGTGAGAGTTCATAAGACATGCAGAAAGCTTCCTGCGCAGTCAAACTGTTCATAATTCTAATAAACAAAATTTCCCAAGAAAGTTAAAAAAGGTGTTTAGATTTTTAAAAAAATTCATAATGACACAAAATATTTTTTTTAACCAAATAAAATTTTCTCAGTTGTAAAATTTTGTACTCAAAATGTAGTTTCTAACTGCGCTAATCTAAACTAAAATTTTCACATTCATTCGATCATTTATTTCCAAGGTATAGTCATTTATTTGAATTATGACCATTTTACCCCATTGACCACTTTCCCCCACCAGACCCTACTAATTTTCAATTTAAAAGCTTTGAAATAAGATAGAAAGATAAAAAACTTTCAAAATTTAATTTGCCGAACAATTTTTATTTTTGCAAAGTGAAACAGAGGGATTTTTTTAATTTCAAAACCTATTGTTTACTTCTGAAAAGTAGTACGGTTTATAGAAAATTGCGTTATATAGGTCGGCGTTATAACGGTCTTATACTGTATATGATTAAAATATTTTCTTAACAGGAAAGAAAATACAGATGCGTTTTACCAACAATAGTGTTAATAATTCACTTAAATTTACACGGAATTTCTTTTTTAAATAAAAATTAAAATATCTTCTATCTTTTCACAATTTTTTACTTATTTATAAATTAGAGACTTTGAAGTCACTGTGTGTTGACAACAGACAGAGATAGACCATTTAGACGCTCTTGACCAGTACTAACTTACTTGCTTCTTAAATTGGTCCTCAATCGTTAAATGTTGAAATTGTGTTTTGAACTGCTTCTATAGATACTGGAAGAGTGGCTAGTATCACAAGCAGAACATTTGAAATTGACGCGAAAAACCATAATTTTTGGCAACATGTAATGTAGAAAAGAAGGTTTGAGTTGTCCTCCAGTATTTTTTTACCATTGAAGTCACTTTTAAACTATCTTTTGTGATATTAGAGAGGCAATAGTTTCTTATGGAAATTTTCCAAAATCGAAGATTTTAAAACCCAAGTTTAAGCTAGTTTTGGAAACATTAGATGGTGTTTTGGGATTAATTTTCGAAAATTTTCGAAGTTGAATTTTTAAAGGCACAATTTCAGACTATCTTTGATAACCTTAAATTTGCATTATTTTAGGCAACAAACAAAATTATTCCTATATAGTGGTTAAACCTAATGGGTAAAAAAAAAGTTAAAGTGAATGATGGGTTTAAAGTGAAAATTTGAAGGGTGCAAAAAGAAAACATGAGAGTCTCATGGAACCCCTGAGAGTCCTGCGAGGAACCCTGGGGTTCCGCGGAACACAATTTAAGAAACGCTGGCCTAAAATAATGCAAAAATAAATGCCAAAACTATTTGTTTAATTTCAACTAAAAAAAAAAAAAAACCGTCAGATAAAGGAAAAAATTACCTTAGTTCACGTATGTTTTTTTAAAAAATCTGATTGCAGAAGAGAAAAAATTTAAAACTAAAGTGGGGATCAAGTATCCCCAGTCTCCCCTACAAATAAATAAATAAGACTTTAAATGACAAAAATAATAAAAATGGAAAATTTTAAATCTCCCACTCTCGGAGAAGCGTAAAAACGATTGAAGCATTTTATTTGACCACACTTGAGCAAAAATGGCAACAATGTGCCATTAATTCAGCTAAATTAACTTTATAAAAAAATCATTACTTGATGCAGATGATTTCAAATGTCCAATTTAAAATCAAAATCCACATCTGCTTAGACTAGTCTTAAATACAGTTAAAACAGGGTTTAGGTCTTGATTAGATTAAATACAACAGCAATGAAAATTTTAACTGTAAAATCAAAATTAAATTGTTAGCAAAACTTTTCTAGGCTGCACAAACAAACAGACACTAAATAACAAAAGGATAATAAATCAAAAGGCGAAAAATTTAAGCCCCCCATTATCGGAGAAGCCTTAAAACAGTCAAAGAATTATATTTGTCCACATTTGAACAAAAATGGGAACAGTTCAAATGTTGAGTTCAAAAATTGATTTTCCCTTCATTTAAAATGAGTATAACTTTTCCCCTCATTAATTAAGGCCATTCCTTAACTAATGAGAGGGACTGTTTCATTGGACTGTAGGTAGAAAATGTTCTTTGGAGGGTATTTTTTCCGCGCTTTCTAATGAAACTAAAATTGAGATGATACAATATATATTTTAAATAAAAAGATCCATTTTTGGGTCCTGAAAGTAATTTTGAATAAAAAAAGAACTATTCATCTATTTTTTTTTGGAAACAGTCTATAAATCTCTGCACTAACCAACACAAACTAAAAATTTCAACAAAATCAGGCAGGTAATTTCCGAGTTTACCCTGGACAGACACATTTGGAGTTAGTATTTTATTTACATAAAGGTTACATTTATGAATACTGTTATTCACTTTTGTTTTTGGCAAGAATTAATAAGCTTGTTCCACACACCAGCAACAGAGCAAGTATTAAAAAAACCTGTTTTGAACCACCTTGTTTAAGAATTTTTTTTAATATAAAAATTGCTCCATTTATACATTTGCTTTCTTGTAATATGTCACTCTTTTCTATGCTTAATATTTAAAATAGAAAAAAAAGAAAAGAGAATTTTTGAATTTTTGGCATCTTGAATTCAAAATTCAAATTATGTTTTTCGCAATCACGAGCATCTGTGTATTCGGCGTGTGTGTGTACATGCACGTTTGTGTGTATGTACACGCGTGTCATGTAGGCGCTCATGTGTGTCTATGCGTGTGTGTGTGTATGTATGCGTGCGTGTGTAGGATATGGCCGCAACCTGTTTTCGCTAGAGGATCAGCATCGGGAGGGGCCGGTCGCAGAGGAAGGCGAGGGGAAAGTAAAATCATACAAAGCCATTCAACGGTCAAATGAGAACAATAAGCAATTCGTGATTGCTCAAAAAAAAAAAAAAAAAAAACTCACAGGAGGCATTAGCTCAGAGGTAAATGAAAAGGTCTCCACATCAAATCAAATAAAACACAAAATTAGACATTTTTAAACTTGATTTATCAAAAGTTGTATCCCAACTGAGTTTGGTAAAGAACACGTGCGTAAATCAAATCTTACGTTTTGGTCAATGTTCTCAGGGGTGCAAAATAATTACATGAATATGAGAAAAAATACTCATGCATTGCATGCCATACTACGTTTCATACTTCTAGCCTTACAGTTTTTGCAGTACCTGAGCCATGTGCCACTAACTGACACAGGTTCTTTCTTCTAGCTGTAGAAAAATGTTAAATTATACAACGATTACACAAAGATGATTTTACCCGACATTTTAGTTCTTAAGAAATATTTAGACAGTTGTTAAAAAGTAAGGCCTGTAGTAGCTCTAATACACGCATCGCAACAAAGGCGCAGCGACTGATGAAAGTTTTTCAAAAGTCTCATAATTGCAACAGCGTGATTGAGACGCATGTATTACAGATGCCACCCGCAAATTTCATCAATCACTTTAAAAAATTCTTAAGTCGTTGTGTAAAATTGTCTTTTTTGTAATAAATTTGTGACCTGTTTTGCATCCATTAGTTTCTGGCTTTGCGTGCAAGTAGTGCGTCAAAGTTGATTTTGTGGCCATATGTTTCTTATGATTCTTACCTCTTATCCTCCTCTCTAACACCTTTTAAAAATTTTCCCAAGAATTTAAACTCATCCTGCATGCATGTAGATCATATGCTAGTATGTAAGTGTCTGCTCGAGTACGTACGCGTATATAAGTCGTGTCTACCTGAGTATATAAGTGTTCGTATATGTACGAGTAATCAGTGGGTATATACGTGTATAGTCGAATGTATATCTGTATAGATAAAAAATACTACGAGATACCCAAATACGTGTTCATTGGTGCATTTATGTGAATACGTATATATACGAGTACAGTAGAAGACCGTTATAACGCCGACCTATATAACGCAATTCTCTATAAACCACACTACTTTTCAAAAGCAAGCAATGTGGTTTGATGTTTAAAAAATCCCTCTGTTTTGCTTTGCAAACATAAAAATTGTTTGGCAAATGAAATTTCGAAAGTTTTTCACCTTTCCATCTTATTTCAAAGCTTTTAAATGGAAAATTAGTACTCATAGTAAACAGAAAATACCAGATGGCTCTTGAAAATGCAGCTGCTATGCAAACCATGAAGCTAGCAGAAGTGCAGGATTTTGATTGTGAAACATATTTATTTGTGAATAACTAATTGTAATGTTGGTGCTTTAATACTCATCAGGTAAAACTCATTCTGAAGTGCTAATATATAGATATATTCTGAATATTAGTTTCAAAATTTGTGAAATGATCTATATAACGCAAAATCCTGTATAACGCAAAAGCTCTGGTCCCAAGATGTGCGTTATAACGGTCTTCTACTGTATATGCATATGAATATACTCATATATTTAACCTTGTTTACTGTAAAAACAATGCATATTAAGTGAAATTAATATTTAATTTATATCTGCCTTATACTCAAAGATTAAGTGACTTTAGAAGAATAATATTCGTTAAGCCTAATATTACGACCACTTTACCCCATCTTACTAAAATTGTTCTAAACAATTATCCAAAATAGATTCAGCTAACTGCTAATGAGTGAGAGTTCATGAGACATGTAGAAAGCTTCCTGCGCAGTCAAACTGTTCATAATTCTAATAAACAAAATTTCCCAAGAAAGTTAAAAAAGGTGTTTAGATTTTTAAAAAAATTCATAATGACACAAAATATTTTTTTTAACCAAATAAAATTTTCTCAGTTGTAAAATTTTGTACTCAAAATGTAGTTTCTAACTGCACTAATCTAAAATAAAATTTTCACATTCATTCGATCATTTATTTCCAAGGTATAGTCATTTATTTGAATTATGACCATTTTACCCCATTGACCACTTTCCCCCACCAGACCCTACTAATTTTCAATTTAAAAGCTTTGAAATAAGATGAAAAGATAAAAAACTTTCAAAATTTAATTTGCCGAACAATTTTTATTTTTGCAAAGTGAAACAGAGGGATTTTTTTAATTTCAAAACCTATTGTTTACTTCTGAAAAGTAGTACGGTTTATAGAAAATTGCGTTATACAGGTCGGCGTTATAACGGTCTTATACTGTATATGATTAAAATATTTTCTTAACAGGAAAGAAAATACAGATGCGTTTTACCAACAATAGTGTTAATAATTCACTTAAATTTACACGGAATTTCTTTTTTAAATAAAAATTAAAATATCTTCTATCTTTTCACAATTTTTTACTTATTTATAAATTAGAGACTTTGAAGTCACTGTGTGTTGACAACAGACAGAGATAGACCATTTAGACGCTCTTGACCAGTACTAACTTACTTGCTTCTTAAATTGGTCCTCAATCGTTAAATGTTGAAATTGTGTTTTGAACTGCTTCTATAGATACTGGAAGAGTGGCTAGTATCACAAGCAGAACATTTGAAATTGACGCGAAAAATCATAATTTTTGGCAACATGTAATGTAGAAAAGAAGGTTTGAGTTGTCCTCCAGTATTTTTTTACCATTGAAGTCACTTTTAAACTATCTTTTGTGATATTAGAGGGGCAATAGTTTCTTATGGAAATTTTCCAAAATCGAAGATTTTAAAACCCAAGTTTAAGCTAGTTTTGGAAACATTAGATGGTGTTTTGGGATTAATTTTCGAAAATTTTCGAAGTTGAATTTTTAAAGGCACAATTTCAGACTATCTTTGATAACCTTAAATTTGCATTATTTTAGGCAACAAACAAAAATTTCCTATATAGTGGTTAAACATAATGGGTTAAAAAAAAGTTAAAGTGAATGATGGGTTAAAAGTGAAAATTTGAAGGGTGCAAAAAGAAAACATGAGAGTCTCATGGAACCCCTGAGAGTCCTGCGAGGAACCCTGGGGTTCCGCGGAACACAATTTAAGAAACGCTGGCTTAAAATAATGCAAAAATAAATGCCAAAACTATTTGTTTAATTTCAACTAAAAAAAAAACTGTCAGATAAAGGAAAAAATTACCTTAGTTCACGTATGTTTTTTAAAAAATCTGAGAATTTGCAGAAGAGAAAAAATTTAAAACTAAAGTGGGGATCAAGTATCCCCAGTCTCCCCTACAAATAAATAAATAAGACTTTAAATGACAAAAATAATAAAAATGGAAAATTTTAAATCTCCCGTTCTCGGAGAAGCGTGAAAACGATTGAAGCATTTTATTTGACCACACTTGAGCAAAAATGGCAACAATGTCCCATTAATTCAGCTAAATTAACTTTATAAAAAAATCAATACTTGATGCAGATGATTTCAAATGTCCAATTTTAAAATCAAAATCCACATCTGCTTAGACTAGTCTTAAATACAGTTAAAACAGGGTTTAGGTCTTGATTAGATTAAATACAACAGCAATGAAAATTTTAACTGTAAATTCAAAATTAAATTGTTAGCAAAACTTTTCTAGGCTGCACAAACAAACAGACACTCAATAACAAAAGGATAATAAATCAAAAGGCGAAAAATTTAAGTCCCCCATTATCGGAGAAGCCTTAAAACAGTCAAAGAATTATATTTGTCCACATTTGAACAAAAATGGGAACAGTTCAAATGTTGAGTTCAAAAATTGATTTTCCCTTCATTTAAAATGAGTATAACTTTTCCCCCTCATTAATTAAGGCCATTCCTTAACTAATGAGAGGGACTGTTTCATTGGACTGTAGGTAGAAAATGTTCTTTGGAGGGTATTTTTTCCGCGCTTTCTAATGAAACTAAAATTGAGATGATACAATATATATTTTAAATAAAAAGATCCATTTTTGGGTCCTGAAAGTAATTTTGAATAAAAAAAGAACTATTCATCTAATTTTTTTTGGAAACAGTCTATAAACCTCTGCACTAAACCAACACAAACTAAAAATTTCAACAAAATCAGGCAGGTAATTTCCGAGTTTACCCTGGACAGACACATTTGGAGTTAGTATTTTATTTACATAAAAGTTACATTTATGAATACTGTTATTCACTTTTGTTTTTGGCAAAAATTAATAAGCTTGTTCCACACACCAGCAACAGAGCAAGTATTAAAAAAACCTGTTTTGAACCACCTTGTTTAAGAATTTTTTTTTAATATAAAAATTGCTCCATTTATACATTTGCTTTCTTGTAATATGTCACTCTTTTCTATGCTTAATATTTAAAATAGAAAAAAAAAGAAAAGAAAATTTTTGAATTTTTGGCATCTTGAATTCAAAATTCAAATTATGTTTTTCGCAATCACGAGCATCTGTGTATTCGGCGTGTGTGTGTACATGCACGTTTGTGTGTATGTACACGCGTGTCATGTAGGCGCTCATGTGTGTATGCGTGTGTGTGCAGTGGTGTGTGTGTATGTATGCGTGCGTGTGTAGGATATGGCCGCAACCTGTTTTCGCTAGAGGATCAGCATCGGGAGGGGCCTGTCGCAGAGGAAGGCGAGGGGAAAGTAAAATCATACAAAGCCATTCAACGGTCAAATGAGAACAATAAGCAATTCGTGATTGCTCAAAAAAAAAAAAAAAAACTCACAGGAGGCATTAGCTCAGAGGTAAATGAAAAGGTCTCCACATCAAATCAAATAAAACACAAAATTAGACATTTTAAAACTTGATTTATCAAAAGTTGTATCCCAACTGAGTTTGGTAAAGAACACGTGCGTAAATCAAATCTTACGTTTTGGTCAATGTTCTCAGGGGTGCAAAATAATTACATGAATATGAGAAAACATACTCATGCATTGCATGCCATACTACGTTTCATACTTCTAGCCTTACAGTTTTTGCAGTACCTGAGCCATGTGCCACTAACTGACACAGGTTCTTTCTTCTAGCTGTAGAAAAATGATGTTAAATTATACTAAACATTTTAAAAGTTAATGTCAAAATAAAATTTAAAAAGTTTGTTATTATTACTATGACATGAGCATTTATAATTTTAGGTTATTTTCTAAACAAAAATAACTAGGATTAAACATTAATCCACTGATTTTTTGCCGTTTTTAACCTCACCATCCTGATTTATTTGGTCTTATGGTTTGGATTAAATTAAAAGCCTGTTCCTAAAAAATGCAATACAGTGTTAAAAATATATATATAAATAAATAAAGCACACGCATACTATACAGAAAGAAAATAATTATTTTAATAAATTTTATTTAAGAATATCATTTGCATTGATAAAAATTTACAAAAGCTGAGTCAAAAAAAAAAAAAAAAAAATATACTAATATTCTGAACAGCCAAATTCATACCACAATGATTGAACATATTATTTCAAAATCTGAGATATGTGATACATATCGTCTGGCTTTCACACACCATACTTTTTGGTGTGTTCCGCTATAGTATGATTTATTAACAAAAGAAAAAACAAATCTGTCAGTATTTCTTTGAATTTGCATTTTATTTTGTCAAATTTTTTTAAAAATATTTCAAAATTCCATAAAAATAAATACAGTTAAATTTGATAAGCAATTCATTGAAGACAATTTTTATCACAGAAATATTTTCTTCCAGTGACTAGAATCGAAGTTCATCAAGAGGTCTCTAAATGAAAAAAGGGGAAAAAAAGTTAACAGTAAAAACAAATATTTTACTTCAAATTAAGAACAAATACAGCGACATGCAGCAATTAAAAACCACTTTTTTGCAAAAATTATAAAAACTAATATTTTATATTTCTTTTTCCTTTTTTAATATCACAAATCACAGCATAGTTTAATTTTTTTCTCAGTCATCATTATGGAATGACAATTTTGGATAGAGCTGTCAACTTTTAAAATTCTAAATTAGTAAAAATAAGAAATAACATAAAATTGCACAACAATGCAGAGCAGATGTCTGCATTAACATGTTATGAGGTTAACAGGAACCCCTTTTTCAATGCAAAATAAGTGAACTTTTGGATGAAAAGCCTTGTAACTCAAGGTGCAGAAACTACTATTTTTTTGTAGCAGTTGGCAGCTCAGATTTTGACCATAAGATCAATCAAGAAAATGGAATTTTATCACGCTAAATTTATTACAAATCAGAAAATTTTATCAGTTGTTAGTAGATGAAAATTATTTGACAAAGTAATTAAAGAAATTAATAACTAAGCTAAATATCGCCATGAAACTTTAAAAAGAGGATAAGGAACAAACACATACACACAAGAAAAACATTGTGGTTTCACAGTGGCTTAAATCAAAAATGAAAAGATAACTTGGAGACTGTCAGTAAATACCACCATGAAAATTTTAAAAGAGCATGAGGAACACATACACACAAGAGAAACATTTTGTGGTTTCACAGTGGCTTAAATCAAAGATGAAAAGATAACTTGGCAGAGCTGTATACAAGGGGGGAGGGGGGTCTTAGGGTTCAATCCTCCCCCCTCCCAAAAAAAAAATTCGGTTTGAGATTTAAATGTTAGTTTATATTTAAAAATTTCCAAAAAATATTGTTCCAAAAACCATGAAAGTTTTTAAACCCTCCCCAAAATTATTTTCTAACTACGGCCCTGTAACTTGGTGACTGGATGTAGATTGGAAGCTAGCAAACATAACATGTTCCTAAAAGAAAAATATTTAAGAAACATTACTAAAGCTGAAGCAGGTGATAACAGACATGTGAGTCTAATTTCAGCAGTTTGTAAACTTCTTGAAACTGCTCAATGAATTTATTGAAGATACTGGTCTGTTGACATACTTAAAATATTGTTTTGGAAAGTTTAGATCCTTCTGTGCCACTAATTTGTAAAATTTTAATAACTAGGTTACCACGGCTTTAAGTAACGAAACTCTGCTGTGGGCAGGTAAAAGGCAGTAACTGCAAACTTTTTATTCTTCATCTTTTTTTTTGTTACATTTTTGTCCTCTATTGTACATTAGTTTTACAATACAAGCTTGCTTACTTGGTTTTCGCTGAAAGAAAAGTTAAAAAAAAAATCCGTCTAATCCCAACATTTCCCTATAGTTAGCACATTGAATCCAAAACAAGTTTCATTAAATATTTTGAAAATTCATTTCTGCAGATAGTGCCATTTATCAGCCTATGGCAGAATTTTGTACATGATATTTACATTGACTTTCAAAATGCTTTTGATCAGGTAGTACACATCGATCTTCCAAGCACACTGAACTGTACTCGAATAAGAGCAAAAACTTTAATTAGGGTTAGAAATTAGCTGACTGGAAAGAAACAGAGTAGTTCTTAATAGTCGGAGAGTTGGTGACATATTTTGAGAAGGTATTTTAGGCACTTAGAAACTGAAAAAATTGAACAATTTGAATGTTAGGGAATCTGGAATATAGAGTCGGCAAGGTCATTTGCGGTTATTTTGCTACTCCGCAGCTAGTTGAAGTTGCATAGTAGCAAAAAAAATCTATCATCTAGGCACCTTGGAACTGTTTAAAATTTTGATTTTGGAACTTGATGAATGCAAAAATAACACTCCCAGAGTGTGTACACGATTACAAAATACTCCCAGACATCCCCGAGCATGCGTAAAACCATTTTAAAAATAAATCCAATTGGCGTTTGCAAAAAAACCAATAAAAAAAACATCTTTTTGGCATATTGGAAACACTTTCTGTTATCAGTTTAGCTCTTGCAGAATACATATATAACACTACCAGACTGTGTGAATGATTATATAATGTTCCTACACTGTTATAACCAGAGGTTCCAGACGAGTGAATATATTCCCCCTAAGGTGAAAGCATGGGGCCCAAGGGTGCAATACTAGCCAGGAAGTAGAGCAGGGGTGCGAAAACAGCAGACAATCGTAGACAGGGGTGCCAAAACAGCAAGCAATCGCAAAATTACTTGCTAGCGCATGCGCTTCCGGCATACATTCACCATTCAACCACTTCAATATGGCGGACGAATGATAGGTTGCATCTAAGCGTGGCTTCTATGTCTTTCACATTGAATGAAGTACACTATTGGATTAAATCTCAACTTTTCTAGGATAATTATTTAAAATAACAAGTAAGTACAGCTTTTGATCACTTTGTAGCTTTTAGGGCTTTCAAACATAGTTAAAAGTACGTTTAATGCTTTTCAGTTACCGTTAGTCCGTTACGATACCGTAGTACCGTTAGTTGTTGATTTTCAGTTGACCGTTACTGTCGTGAAATTTCCATCATTCAAAATGCTACTAAATATATCTATCATTATTTTCTTGAGTACTCGATAAGCAACATTTAATCACCAAAATAATAACCGCAATTTATCACTAATCAACAAGTGAGAACCTAAATAAAAATGATTCTTGTGCTTTGTAGATTACTACACAACAGCGAGCGCAAAAAATAAAAAGGAAATCTCTCTCCGTCTAGCTTTTTTTTTCTCTTTCGTTCAAGTGTTTGAATCATTTCCTGTTAGCGTTTAATGTTTCGTTAGCGTTAGGAATTTCTTATTTCTTTAGGTTTTTCAACTGTCGAAAAATTTCATATGCATTTTATTTCATTGTTACTCTTGATTGAAATTTTTAACATTCGAGAAAGGATTTTGTTTTTCCGTAACTTTAATATCCCAGAATATTTTTGGCTCTTCATGTAAATAATTCATAAGTACATCTACACTTTACTTTCGGTGCGGTTATTTCTCACAAATAATCATTAACTTAACTATGATTATTGAAATAATTACTCGTCTTTAACTTTAAATATATTTGTGACAACTCTTTGATACCAAATAAAGTCTGTAGATATTTATTGTTTTATTCATTTTTAATATTACTATGCAAAAAAAAAAAAAAAATATCAGTACGCAGAGTTTTTTCACAAGTTTTTTTACCGCCCCGAGAGCTATTATAATTATTATTATTTATTTTTAAGAAAAGGATAAAAATTTCACAGGTCCGCAATATTTTTCATTTGCTTTTACCGACCCGTGGGTCAAAAGAGGTTGAGAAACACTGATGTAGAGAACGATCAGATGAATTAAAGCAATGAGCACTCCTTAACTATGTTGAAAACTCTGAAATATGATCAAATGCTGTAATTACAAGTTTTAATCATTTCCAGTACTGAATTCATGCAATGTGAAAAGTGTGCAAAACGTAGACTATCATGAATCAAAACAAAACTATTAAAAAAAAAAAAAAAAAAAAAAAAACACAATTATATTCAAAAAAAAAGCACACAATACGGGGGAGGAGGATCTACAGTAAGGGTGCCATTTCTCTCTCCGTAGGTTCATTCTTTTCACCCCGGCTGCCTACTTTTTGAAAGGTGCCTGTTTTTCACTCTATTTAGAGGTGCAATTTCGGCTCCGTATTGGGTGCCGCTAGTAAACAAGCGTTTCACCCCTGAAAGGTGCCGAATGCAACCTGTAGTTTTAACAGTGTATATGTCCTCGAACTTGCGAAAAATCTTTTAAAAAGCAAATCTTTTAAGAATTTGCAAAAAAATCAATAAAAACTCCATCTTTTAGGAAAATTGCAAATACTTCATTTTTTTTAATTTTGCTCTCACACAATGCAGATATTTCGCTCCCAGACTGTTTAAACAGTTAAAAAATACTCCCAGACGTCCTCTAACTTGCAGAAACCAAATTTAAAAACAAATCCTTTAGACATTTGCAAAAAAAAAAAAAATCAATCAAAAAAACTCCCCATTCTTTAGTAAATTGGAAATACTTTATTTTATCAGTTTTGCTCTTGCAGAATGCAAAAATTGGACTCCCAGACGGTTCAAAAGTACTTCCAGACTGCCCTAAACTTTTTAAAAAACCAACAAAAAAAGCAGACCTTCAGGCATTTGCAAAAATTATTTTAAAAAAAAACAATCCTTTATACGCGACTTGTAAATATTTTAGTTTCTTAGTTTACTTCTTACAGAATTCAGAACTAGAACTCCCACATTGTTTAGACAGCATTAAAGCACTGCCAGACTACTCCGGAAAAAAAAATCAATTAAAAAGAAAAAAAAAAACTTGGGAATGTTTTTAGTGTCTTATTTTTACTCTTACAGAATAAAGAAATATCACTCCCAGACTGTTTGGATGATTATAAAACAACTCCCTACGGCCTAGAACTTGCGAAAAATCAACCAAAAAATCCATTATTTAGGCATTAAAAAAAATCATAAAAACACCTATTCTTTAGGCTCTTTGCAATTATTTCAGTGTCTTATTTTAACTTTTACAGAATGAAGAAATAGCACTCCGTGACTGTTTGGATGATTACAAAACACCCCCATATGGCTTTGAACTTCCGAAAAATCAACCAAAAACCCCAACCTTTAGGCACCTTTGTTATTATTTTAGTGCTTCATTTTACCTCTTACAGATTAAAGAAATATTGCTTCCAGACTGATTGGATGGTTATCAAACACCCCCATATGGCTTAGAACTTGCGGAAAAAAATAGTACTTGCGAGTTTCTCAGTTGATCTGTAACAAAAGGCAGAAAGTGCACTTCCAAACGGTTTGGACGGTTATGAAACACTATTAGACAGCCCCGAATCATCGAAAAATAAACAAAAACCTTGGAGTAATTGTAGTTTTTCAATTTAACTTTTAGAGAATACAGACATTGCACTCCTATAGTGTTTGGCGGTTGTAAGACATCCCAAATTAACACTAATATGCTTTTAATTAGATACACAAAAAATATGTTTTAGGCTCTCATAAATATTTTGACTATGTTTATTAATTAAGGTTAAAAATTTGTAGCAGTTCAAGATGCATGTGACTGCTTTAAACATTGACCTAACACGAATAAAGGTTTTAAATGAATGAATCAAAAAAGACCTTTTCGTTGATATCGGGTACAATGAAAAATGTAACTATGCTGGCCCGCTGGAGCTCTGGTGGTTTACTAAGCGTTTTGCAGCAATTTATTTCTTCGGAGTAATCTGATCACACAAAAACTATTTTGTATTCTGTAAGAGTTAAACTAAGAAACTTCAATATCTCAAACATACCTAGAAGATTGTTTTTTTTCCCGAATGATTTTTTTTTGTTAGTGTCCAGAGAATGGGGTTTTTTGGTTGATTTATCGCATGTTCAGAGTCATTAGAGGCATGTGGTTGGGGGGGGGGAGGGAGGTTTTTTTTTTAAGCATCCAAACAGTCTGCTTGTAAGAGCAGACCTGATTTTTTCACCTGATTTTTTGGAAATTCGAGAGGCCGTATGGGGGTGCTTTATAATCATTCAAACAGTCAGGAAGTGCTACTTCTATCTTCTGTAAGTGTTAAAATAAGACACTGGAATAATTGCAAGGAGCCTAAAGAATGAGCTTTTTAATGATTATTTTTTAAAGCCAGAGAGACAGGTTTATGGTTGATTTTCACAAGTTTGAGGCCGCAGCGGTTTGTTTTATAGCCATCCAAACAGTCCGAGAGTGATGTTTCTTTATTCTGTAAGAGCTAAAATAAGACACTAAAAACATTCCCATTGGTTTTTTAAATGATTTTTTTTCATGTCCAAGGCAGTCTGGCAGTACTTGAAGGCCATCTAAACAACGTCGGAGTTCTAGTTCTGTATTCTGTAAGAAGTAAACTAAGAAACTAAAATATTTCCAATTCGCCTAAAGGATTGTTTTTTTTTTGATTGATTTTTGCAAGTGCCTGAAGGTCTGGTTTTTTCGTTGATTTGTCAAAAGTTTAGGAAAGTTGGGAAGTATTTTTGAACCGTCTGAACTGTCTGGGAGCCAAATTTTCACATTCTGTAAGAGCAAAACTAATAAAATAAAGAAGTTTCAATTTTCTAAAGGATAAGTTTTTGATTGATTTTTTTTTTTTTTTTTTGCAAATGCCAACAGGATTTGTTTTCAAATTTGGATTTCGCAGGTTAGAGGACGTCGGGGAGTATTTTATAATTGTTTAAACAGTCTGGGAGTGGAATTATGCATTGTGTGCTAAATTGCAAAAATAAAGTATATGCAATTTGCCTAACAAATGGGGTTTTTATTGGTTTTTTTGCGAATTCCTAGAGGAATTGCTTTTTAAAAGGTTTTTCGTAAGTTCGAGGACATCTAGGAGCATTATATAATTGTTTACACAGTCTGGAAGCGTTATATATGTATTCTGCAAGAGCTAAACTGATAACACAAAGTGTTTCCAATTTGCCAAAAAGATGAGGGTTTTTACCGTTTTTTCTTGCAAACGCCAATTGGATTTATTTTTAAAATGGTTTTACGCATGCTCGAGGATGTCTGGGAGTATTTTGTAATCGTGTACACACCCTGGGAGTGTTATTTTTGCATTCATCAAGTTCCAAAATCAAAATTTTAAACAGTTCCAAGGTGCCTAGAGGATAGATTTTTTTTTGCTACTACGCAACTTCAATTAGCTGCGCAGTAGCAAAATAACCGCAAATGACCTTGCAGACTCTCTATTCCAGATTCCCTAACATTCAAATTGTTCAATTTTTTCAGTTTCTAAGTGTCTAAAATACCTTCCCAAAATATGTCACTCGCTCTTGGGCTATAAGGGCAATCATTCTAAGTGGAATAATGTTTCAGTGGAGTTTCACATGGTTCAGTTTTAAGGACATTGGTAAATATTACTTTTATAAATGGTATTAGTAAAAGGTATATAGTAACATCAATACCTATGCAGATGATGTCAAAGTTATAACAGGGATGCCCAACTGAGGGGTCATAGTGCAGCCTAAGTTATTGAAATTTTTAAAGGGAGTTGTTTTCAGGAGTACTTTTCTCTTTTGAGGGAGAGGGGAGGGGCAGAAGGCACCTTTGTTCACAAGAACTGTGGGCAATGAAGAACAAATAAAAAATATTAGAGAATTAAGTAAGATTTCTGAGTGTGCAGTAAGCAAGTTATGTTATTCAATATTGAAAAATTACAAGTGGTCAAGTTAACAAGCATGCAACCTCATATTTGAAGAGATCTATCATTAGCAAAGAAGAAGCAGTGCTGGATTTTATCACAATAGATCTATTTCATATGACCTTAATGCAGAAGTCTGGATAGACCTTATTTGGAGTATGCTGTTCAGTTTTATTATCTTTGGTTGAAGAAAGATCTTAATGTGTTGGATAGGGTTCAAAGGAGGGCTGGACTAATAAACAAAAAACATTAAAATCTATACCAAAGTAAAGCTACATTACTTATGGAGTATATTTACATATGCAACAATCAGTTATATTTCTTTCAGCCCCAGAAAAATACTAAAAGCAGTAAGTTGGAAATATAAGGAAGAGAATATAATATTTTGGAAAAGAGGAAAATCAAAAAACTGAAATTAGAAAGAATTGAAAGATTAAATTCAAACATTTTTGCAGTAAGCTTTGTTGATAGTTTGCAATTTTCAGAAATATATCTTATCAGGTAGCGGGACAATCATTAACAAGTTAAAGTGGATTCAGAAAAACTATTTCCGGACAGTAGTGTAATGATTGTTCAGAGGTTATTCTGCACATTTTTCACTAACTAGATAAAAGTTGAGTATCCGTTGCAAACGATTCTCCATAGACAAATTTTTAGCATTTCTAAAAACATTCTCAAAACATGAGGAAAAATCAGGAATGCACAAAGTAAAATAAAACATTAGGTTTCAAAACATTGCACTGAGGTAAGAGACTCAACACAATACTGTAATGTTCAATAAACTATACTTTAAATGAATAAAATAAAATTTTAGATCAATGTTTAATTTTTAAAATAAAATATTTTAGCACCATGAAGTTTTTGCTCATGTTTGGACAATTCAAAGAATGAAAAAAACTCATACATCAAAAAATGGACATGAAAATACACACAAAAAAAGTTCTGCAATAAGTACTTTAATGAAATTTACATTAAAATTTGGAGGAAATGGTTTCTTTTTTCACAATTTTAGTTATGTAATATAAATTTTACAATCAGTCATAGCTTAAAATTACCTTGATCTTTGTCAGCTTTTCTTTTCAAATTATTTATATCCATTATGCATTTAGCAGCTTTCTCCATCCACTTTGGTTCTTTGATCACTGGATCAGAAACTACCTTTTCAAAGCTCCTTCTGGCTAAACTGAAATGAAATAGTATTCAATGATCAGTACTATGTTCATTGCTGTTAGGAATATTCCTATTAAACATCAATTTCAGAAAATAAGCAAAATTAACGTCATTCAAATATTCAGCTATCTAAGTTATTTTATTTGGAGCAAAAGACCCTGAAAACAGTTTACTTTGAATAATAGGGAAGTTGCAATCTATTAAATATTCCTATTTTGAATATTAGATATTGTTAACTGACCTTCAAAACTCAGAAATTCACCGACCCAGTATATTAAAACACGACTGATTTTTAATGAATTTTTAAAAATCCCATGTGCAAAAGGTGACGTCACATATCTGCACGGAAACTCACTCCGAGAGAGGTACCGTGTTAAGACTAAGAGCATGTAGTACGCTCTGCATTTAAAGCATTGAAATCTATTAATTAATCCGTTTAATACACAATGGAGGTTGGATTTGTGAGAGAATAACCTTCCTGAAGTGACTTCGATGATGACATTTGACTTTTTCCGGGAGGATGAGAGATTCAAAGTTTAAGAAACCGGGAAGTTAAACGAACAACTTCACTTTATTGGCAATAAATTTTGATATATCTTTTTCTTTCCTTCTTTCTTTTTTTTGTTCTTTTCCTTTCATTTTCTCTTTTATTATTTTCTATTTTTAAATTCCATTTAATTTTATTCCGTTTTAAGTTTTTGTGTTTTAACTTTGCAAAAAAAAAGGAAAATATTTTTATAGTATGGCTTTTTAGCCAAAGTGCTTTAATTTATTTTGGCACCAAAGAAGGGTTTATAGAAATGTATTTTGCAGCTAAACTGAAAATGTATTTTTGAAGTATCGCTTAGTATTAGTTAAAATTTCAAGATGTTTTTCATATTTATAAAGAAAGTATTAATAATTTTTTCATTATGATTAAAATGCAAAAAGTGATGATTTTACCCATTTTTATTTAAATGTAATGCGTGGGATTTCAGTTCCTTTGTAATTTTTCAAAATGTCTTAAATTCTCATTAAATATGTATTTTTGAAAGTGTTTACGAAATTGTTTTATCTTTTTTGCTATAACATGCAATAATGAGCAAACCGGGGGAAAAAAAACCACTGGCCACTCATTTTCTTTTTAATTCCTTTTACAAAAAAGGAAGTATTGTATTCTCGAAAAAATTTTCACTCGAAAATCGGCCTTAATTTCCATTTTGCTCACCCCCGAATGAATGTTGAGTTTATTTTTCAACCCGACCACACGTGGATATATGCCTAGGAACGTACAGACACCCCAAATATCCATTATGAAGATCCCCGAGTTAATTACAACGAGTTTTCTCGCGAAGTCTGTATGTACGTATGTGCGTATGTGTGTATGTATGTCGCATAACTCAAGAACGGAATGTCCTAGAAAGTTGAAATTTGGTACTTAGACTCCTAGTGGGGTCTAGTTGTGTACCTACTTTTTTGGTTGCATTTGGATGCTCCAAAGGGGGTCTTTTGCCCCTTTTTGGGGGGAAATCATTGTTAATTTCGATGTGAACTCAAGTGGTGTTACAATTTGGCGAACACTTGGTGAAATATCGCCAGTCTTTTTGTCGCCAGCTTGGCAACAAATTTGGTGATTTAAATTTTTTTTTTTTTTGAGCAATCACGATTGCTTATTGTTCTTACTTCACCGTCCTTGGTGTTTGGTTCCTTTTTCAGCTTGGACCAGGGGCCTCTGCAGCACCAATGCTCACCGGCCTCCGGTCCTGAGTACTGTCCCCCGGTAGCCGCTTCTACTGGTCGGTGGCATCCATGTCCTACACCCACGCATGCTCACACACACGCATCGTTACGCACATACACAATCCCGAACACAAGCCGCTACACACATACACACACACACACACCTACATGCATACACACAGGTCTACACACACACACACACACACAAGACTACACATGCATGCACGTGCGTCTGCACACACATACCCAACTATGCACAAGTAACCCCCAGGAGGAAGGGCAGGCTTGGGAGGACGGGAGTCATTTCTAGAAACAATAAGTCCAATGAGTAGGGCCCTGTCGTGATTGCGAGAAACATAATTTGAATTTGAAATTTCAGAATTAAAATTAATTTCTTTTTTTTAAAATCTGGTTTCAATTTGGCCACTGTAGGTGATATTTAGAAAGTAAACTATTGAATCACATTAAAACTGCCAATCATGAGAAAATGACATTAAATTGGAGTAAAAGGAAGTCATGTGATGCACACATCAGCTCGTTTCAAATTAATTTGTATATGTTAAATTAGCAGTTACTATTTATTTTTGACATGCATTAATTTTTCAAGGGAGGGGGGGGGGATTTTTTTTTGAATGCAAAGTTTGTATGCACTAATTAATAAAGTTTAAGATTAAAAAGTAAGTAAATTCTCTTCAGTTGACAAAACATTAGTTGACATCAACAAAATGAAAAGTATAATGTGAACTCAAGTATTTTGTCAATAAACCACCAGGTAAATCCACAGCTATCTGATTTCCATTTGGTACTTAAAATCCATGCCACCGGACTAAAATAAAAAATGTCCTAATGCCATATAAAGGATTTAAGTTTGAAACTGTAATGGATTTCGTTGTCAAATGAAGGAAATAACAAATAAAACTAATACTAATTCAGCACTTAATATTACATAACCATTAAACTATTTTAAATTTACATGCACTAAAAACAAATATAATTTAGCACTTTTTAAAGTAAAGTTGAAATCAGTCATTGTGTTGATGAGATACAACAAAAAATGTTAAGCATCCCAAAATTCTAAGACGAGTATTATGGTATGCAAACAGATAAAAGGATGAAAATAAAAAGACACAGAGCATTGGCATTGTTCTAGACCCGCAGTTCTAACCTTTTTATGCCCCCCATAAAGTGGACAATACATAATCAAGAACTACCTCAAAGTTTATTCTGAAAATAAGTTAGCTCCTGAATTTATTTATTCAAATTACGAAACATAAATACTTTTGTTACGTTCAAGCACTAAAAAAAATTATAATCATTATTTATCGAATTAAAAAGTTGTCAGTGTGGTTTGATATTGCTTACTTCTAAAAATTTGTTTCATAAATATTTCGAGCAATTTTTACCCAAACTAAAGTCTTCTTCTAAGTTCATAAGTTTTGCAATATGACAGGCCGATGATACAACACTTGTAATTTTTATACATTATAAAATTCCATTTTGCCAGACAGGGTAATCAGTGAAATCTCATTTTCTCTGAGCCATTCTCCTTTCTGCATATAGCCAGAGCTGCCAACTGCTACCAACAAATCGCAGTTTCTACGAACTCTTGAACTACGACGCTACGAAATCGTGTCGAAAACTTAAGATTTTTTTTTCTTTTTACAATCCAAATAAATAAATAAAGCATTACAGATAATATCTATATTAAAATTAATTACAAAATATTGCTTTTGTGCTTAGTAATGTTCCAAACATTTGTTTCAAAAAAAAAATTGTAACAAATGATTCTAAAAAAAAAAATATTTTTTCCGCTGCTAAAAATAGTTGCTTTAGTAGCCTGTAATATGAAAAAGTCTCTAAATAGTCACCAGATGCAGAAAAGAGTTTCCTGACTTGGGTCAAATCCTTTTTAAAGAAACTTTCTGGTATGATTTCTTGAGTCTTACTGTTTATTAAATACATAAGACTGACAGGATAAAAAGAAATAGAAATGCAGCATTCGCTATATTTCCAATCGCGTGAAAATTAGCTCCTGTTTCGAAAAAATTTTCTCTTAAAAGGAAAAATTTTACTGACATTCATTCAGAATGCAAACAATAGTTAGTAAAAATAGTAGCAGAGGAAACAAACTTTATAAAGAAACCATGATCAAAAAAAAAAAAAACTTTTTGTTCAAAAATATGAAAAACAGAAATTTTTAATCATGAATATGTTTATTATATTTATTTTTTCTAGTTTTTCAAGTGCTTATTTTCAAAAAAAAAAATGAAAGCGGTAAAATGTTCCTGTTTTTTATTTTCTTTTTCCCTATCGGAAACTAGGAGATGAATTTGTAAGCGAATTTTCAACTCATTTGCTCAAGGGAAAAAGAGAAGAGTTTTCATGTATTTTAGTCGCTTTTTCACTAAAGAAATCGCTGTACTTTACAACTGATTGCAAAATAGTGGTTTTTGGCAATATTTTAGGTAAAATAGTCGCCATAGTCACCTTTGCTTCAAAATAGTAACTTTAGTCATCAGTGGCAGACCAGTATTGCAAATTTAATCTTAAATTATTCACTGCGTCTGCTTCATTTGTTATTAAATGTTCCGCCCCCCTCCTCCATGGGTGCGCAAAACTATGCTACGATAAAAGTTGGCAGTTCTGCATATAACAAACCACTTTTACTTAAGATTATTTCGTGGAACACTAACAAAACGTTTTCCGGGATTTCTCCTTGAACTTGAAGTGCATTGGGGTACAAAACAATACTAGTAAGTACCAGTGCTTGCCATACTTAATAATAGAAAGAAAGGCTTGAAGTCATAAATGGCAGACAAAGAAAACCGCTCCTTCTTAGGCCTTAGGCGCGGTGTTGTTAAAAGTCTTGCAGCGATTTCTGTAAATTATCGCCAAACTGCCAAGTGCATTTTAAACAAAGCCAACTGCACTTTTGTCGGTTTCTCCTTGTCAGCTAAAGCGCAGCGGAAGAGCGGATGACGTCACTTCCTGAGCCATTTGACGTCACATTAGCTTGAATTTTAAAAATTATTTTTAAAAAAACTTACTTATTGTATCACAAAATTTTTTTCACTGATGATGTTCATACATGTTATTCTACCATATAAAAATGAAATTGAAAAATCAAAAACTTCTCTATTCTTCAATAGGCTTTGCTTTTTTTTTCTTTGACAATTTATTCTTATATTTCAGTTACAAAACTATGCACTACTTAGGAAACATTCTTTCTGTTTTAAACTAAAAATACTCATTGAAAATAAACATACAAATGACAATAAATTTCACCAAAAAGAAGAAAATAAAAATCTAATAGTTTAGCCAAGTGGTGCACAACCTTTTTTCCCCCCGGATGGCACCATACACTAAGATGAATCTCACGGGCCAGAATACACATAAAATCAAAATAGATATAAAACTTTTTAGATAACGATGGGGCAAAAATGGAAAAGACGGAAAATCACAAACCAAGAATTGTGTTATTTTATTAAAGAGAAGTTTCCAACAGTTTTTTAGAAACGAATTTCTGACGATTTGACATCAAAGTTGACAAAATCGTTCATAATATTGAATGATGAAGATTGGTTGTTTTTCGGGTTCCAGATTAACCTTTTTGATTTGTGAAATATCAATGGGTCATATGGATCAGCTTTGTGGGCCACATCAGGCCCGTAAAGTATGAGAACATATAAAACATGAAAAAGAAAAAGAAAAAGCCGAAAAAAAGGCCGAGTTTTAAAATTTCTGAATTCTTGTTTCAGAATCTTACTCCCTTGCATCCTCACCTTTATGAGCAGCAGTTAGCGAGACTTAGGTTCAATCATCATCAAAAGCAATTTTTGTTTAGTTAATGAATTTGAAGAATCATATTAATGAAAAAAGGTTTCACAATGCATAAATGAATTACTTCTTATTTCCAGATTCCAAAGCGAACAATCCTTGCATGAAGCGTGCAGCCTGACTAGATGGGAAAAGGTGCACTGCTTTACCACTCGCTTCTTCCCCCAGCTTTAACCATTTTTCTCTTTCATCAATATTCACCTATGTAAAGAGAAATTCAACACTGGTATTTTCGAAAATGGAATAAATAAATGACAGAAAAATGTACTCACAATAAAAAGTAAACTGATTTACCTTAATCAGAAAGAAATAAAGGATAAAATTAATCTTATTAAAGCGAAAAATTGTAAAAATTTAACATGCACATTTTGAAGTAACAAGGAGTCACTTTTTGAATGCAGAAGTTCTGAGCTTTTGGGATACTAAGTAACAGTCACACTTCTATGTGACTACTGCTTAATAGTCATAAAAATTTTGCAACTTTTGGATGATGCAAAATTTAATTACCAAATTGACATAATATTAAAATGTAACCACTTGTTTTAGTACTTATACATAAGGTCAAAATTTTTAAAAAAATATTGGAATAGGTGACCAAAACCAAATGAATTTAAGTCCAATAAATGCAAAGCATCTGTTATGATAGGTATTATCAGAGCCGGCCTTGGCATATGCGGGGCCCAATTGGAGAATTCTGGCGGGGCCCTTTAAAGAATTATTACAAATTTGAGAAATAGCGTCGATTTTTCCGCGGCGGGTATTATTCGAAATCACTGCAATTATCCGTCTTTTATCAAGTTGCTACATAACTTTTTATTTTGATTTATTCATTTATTTATTAAGAAATGAATGAATGAATGCCTACAAAAATATGTTAGTTTTATAGGAACGTAAGATAAGTAGCCTTGAAATTCTTTATGCACTATCTTAGGTGGCTGATGCACGAAAAAAGTGGTGGGTCAAAAAAAGTGTGGGGATATGGAAACGGTGCCCCTGGTGCTGAGTTTTTTTTTTTTTTTTTGTAAAATTGGACTTTATTACGGGATTTCAACATGATTAAATAATCTCCAAAACATGTGGAATATGGCCTCCAAAATAGAGACGAATGGTCACCGTAGACTTCCCACTTTAAAATCAAGTTCAATTATCGTGAGATACACGAAAAGGTCCATTTAGTTGGAATTTTCAGTTTTTATTTGAGGGAAATAAATCAATCCACCCAGTAAAAAATCCTTTTCCTATAGATCATTAATTTTAACTCTGAAAAGTAAGGGGACGGTTTCTCCCCCTCCCCTCCCCCATGTACGAGCCGCAAGCAATTTATTGCTTTGACAGAAAAGTAAAATTCACCGAAATTTTCCAGTTCTAAAAAATAAAATTTGGACTGTCTTTGTTGATGTCGAAAGTAGAACGGAGTTGCAATGAATGGGAGACCTCCTCTTGGAAATTCTTCAAAACTGAAGTCTTTTTTTTCTGAGCAGTTTTCATACGGAAATGAGGAGGGAGTTAGAAGTTAGATAAACCGCCTACGGTTCACGGAAGAGTCTTCAAAGCTGGCCTCTGAAACCGCAAATGAGGGCATTTTTTGTGAAATTAAGGGAGGGGGAGGGGGCGGAGGTTTTTACTTACTTAATTATTTTTTCAAATTTAGGATAAGTTGAGGCTAATTTTGATAACGACCAGAAATTGGGCGTTTCTCTCAGAAATTTTTCCTGAAATTGTAGTCCCAATTGGGTAATGTTTGATGAAGATGAAGAAAGGGAATTTGGTGATCGCCTGCAGAAAACTTTCAAAATTCAAGGATTTAAGGCGCTATTTTAAACTATCATTAGTGACGTCAGAAGATTCGGCGACTCTTCAAAATTTTTTCGATACTGATGTGTTAAAAACTCAGTTTAAAGCCCTGTTTGGTAACAATAGAGGACAAGGGAGGAGACTCTGCCCGGAATCTTTTTCAAAACTGAAATCAATTTTAGGCTATTCATGGAAAGGGAAGAATTCAAGGGTTTTCTCGTGGTAATATTTTGTAAATGCGAAATTTTAAGCTATTCTGCTGAGGCTTAGAAAAAGGGTCATTAGAAAGAGGTGTTCAGAGACCTTCCGCTGGAAATGTTTCGAAATTTAAATCGTAAAAACATTATTTTAGACTACTTTTGGAGATGTTAGGGGAGAAGGGGAGGGCGTTGTGAAATTTATGAATCTTCCTTGATTGGAAATGTTTTGAAACTGAAAACTTCGTGATGTAATTAGTCTTTGGTGGTAAAGTTGAGGTAAGGGTAGGCGTTCGGGTAGCCTCTTCCTGAAATTTTTTGAAATTGAAGTCATAAAAAAGCATTTTAAGTTACCTTCGTTTACATTAGGAGAAATGTCAGGGTTTGATGGCTGGCCCTAGAAATTTGTAGACATTGAAGATTTAAAAACCAAATTTCAGGCTAAATGTAAAACGTTAGGAGAGGAATGAAAGCAATAGGCAATTTGTTCTCTTTAGAATGGTTATAGAAATGTTTTACACATATTAAGCAAGCACTATTTGAAGTTTATTATTTATTCAATTATTTATTTATTTATTTTATTATTTTTTTTTTTTAGAAACGTACCTACTTTAAGTTTTAATTGTATATTAGAGAAATTGTCATTGCTGCTGAGCTTAGCATTTTTTTTTTCAACAAAAATGAAGAAATAAAAAAAATAATAAAAGTTAATATATTAAATGAAATAAATGAAAATGGGAATTCCTGAACTAAAACCTTTGAGAATTCCCAAACTTTCGTGGCTTTGGGCAAATTCCTGCATTGCCCATGAGATAGTACGGTCCTGGGATAGGGCCCCTTGACCTGTATGTTAATGCTCACCGTATTAATTGCCAATAATCATTAAAAATTTGTCCATTGCTTCCGCACTACCTAGTCCCTTTCTCTAGATCAGAATTAATGGGGTACAGTGGGTATAGGGCCTTGGATATAGAAAAGAAACTCTCCCTAAATCCGTTAATCGAACTGAAAATAGCTCCATACTACCAAATTAAGTATCAGTTAAGCGTATTATAATAAATATCAGTAAAGTTCATTTGAACTTTTTCTTTTCTTTTCTTTTTTTCTTATTTATTTTCAGGAGAAAGGGAAAAAAAGACTTTTTAGAGCGGAGCCCCTGCTGGCGCGGGGCCCAATTGGGTCTTTTTGCTCTAATCGGCTTAAGGCCGGCTCTGGGTATTATTTTGTATGATATTTTTGTGACACTCCTAACATATCAAACACAGGCAATACTTGAAAATGACATTGATAATAAGATACTGGAATTTAAAAAATCTATTTTCTTACAGAAACTTAAACTCAACTGTTTCTCTCAGGAGCAGAGAACTGGTATAATAGTGCCTCCTATAGGGCAGATTTCATTTTTTTTTTCACCACCCAAATTGATTGACTGACTCATTTCCTTTGGACAGCAGAATTACACTTCAAGTAAAAATAAATAATTATTAATACAGTTATACCACACCTTGGTACCCAGAGGCAAAAAGTTTTGTAGCTGTCTGCGACAAGCTATTAGAATTTCATAATCTGTCTGCAAAATTTTGCATGTGGTTTCAATTGAAAAAATAAGCAAGTGTTTTTTTTAAATAATTGTATTTGAAATATGGCAGGAGGTGACCTCCCCCCTCCCACCCTCAATGACGATGAATCTTAATCAAATTACCTCCACCCCTCCACCTCAAAGTTTCAACGGTGCAACCTGATGCCAGTGGCGTAGCTAGGGGGGGGGAGGGGGCGGTCCATCCCGGGCGGCAGTTTTTAGGGGGTGGCAAATTCACTTTTAATGCAAAAAATTCAACGCATTTCTCCAATAAAAAAATCATGCCTTTGATCCATTGCTGGAGGCAAAAAAAAAAAGAAATCGAATTGTAATGTTTTGGTACAGCTATGATAGTAAAATTACTCTGATACAAAAAAAACATGTTTTTCTTCTGGACATCTCAGTACTATTGTTTTTTTTTCTCTTCCTTCGTCTGAAGCTGCATAGTCAAGGAATCAAGTTTTTTTTTTTTACTGTTAAGGTTAACGATTGTGGATGAACAGTAAATTCCTTGGAAACCACCGAATTGAAAAAAAAAAAAAAAGACACTTTTTTTAAGGACTGAAAATAAAAGTAGTAGAAGAGATATCTCAAATGATGGACGATTTCTTGCTCATTTTCAGGATATCATTATCTGTTTTAACAATTGCTTTTATTGGTCATTGATTACAAATTTTTCATTGAGACAATGAGTTTTAGATTTACTTTATAAAAACTTCGTATTACTGTTTTCTATCAACAAATTTCTTTAAACAATGAGTTTCACACTTGGTCATTCATTTTAATATAAGGTATTTAATTAGTAAAATGATGTCAAGCCGTTCGAGCAGGAATTAGTAAATCCAGAAAGCAAGTCCAATCATAGGCTTAGCAAAAGCTGACCCACAGACTCCAAGTCACATAGTTTGACAACAGTGAATGGTTGGCACGTTTTGCGTGAAACAAGCGAAAGAAACCTCATTTCTTCCAATTTTTTGTTTTAAAACCTAACACGTGCCTTGGGGTCTTCGATTCATGAACGAAAGTCTTCACTCCCTCCATTTTCTCTTCTCAATGGTCAAGCCCTGACCCCTCCTGCAACAAAATTAAGGATAGTCTAAAATGTGTACTTTGGACATCAATTTCGAACTTTAAAATCCTTATCTCATCCAATGTCTCCAAAATAGCTTAAAGTTGTGATTTTGAAGCTTCAGTTTCAGAAAAATTCTAAGGTAGGGACCCCATATGTGCACGAAATCACCTGACGTCATCACAGTTGGCTCCAAATTTTGTTTTTAGAAATTTCTGAGGGAAGGCCGCAAAACCTTTTTTTTTCCTCAGTGATGAAGAGATTAAAATAAATGAGCTGCAGTTTCGAAACAGATTTCGGGTGGGACTCCCCTCCGAACTCTCTCTCATAACGTAGTCCGTCAAACAACGCCTAAAGTAGCGTTTGTAGGACGTCATTTTCAAAAAGTTTGAAGGGTAGACGGGAGAGCCATCTGATTCCCAACATTTTTGGAAATATTTGACCTCCCGCTTATGCCACCAAAGATAGTCTGCAATTGCGTTTTTGAAACATCGGCATCGAAAAAATTTCCAAAGAGCTCCCGAACGTTCTTTGTTGTCATCAAAGATAGCCTAGAATTGATTTCCAGTTTGAAAATATTTCGGAAGAAAAAGGAGTCTTTGTTGGAGTTCGGGAAAGTCCTTACACTACTAGATACAGCTTGCATTTACAGGGTGGCGACAGGAACTGTGGAAAAAAGTTCCCTGACATTTCCCTGATTTTCCTGATTAAGTTCATCAAATTTCCCTGATTTACGTTGCCAATGATAATGGTTTTCTTTCTCTGTTCTACTTGAAATCCATTGTATGTTTGTATAAAATGTAGTATTTAAAATGTTTTAAGTTGTGTAAAGTTGTTGAACTAAAGATATATTTAAAAAAGATGCTACTTTTTTAATAAAATAGTTTTAAAAAAATACATAAAAAGTAAATTTGGGGGGGGGGACTACAAAACAGTATATTAAATTTTTCTACAATGGAAAGATTATAGAAAATTAAAAAAAAAAAAAAATACTTTACTTCCAGAAACCATTTAGCATAAGAATTTTAAGAAACTATTAAAATTACTCTTAAAAACATATGTGTATTTATGATAGAACTAAAAAGTAATTGAAATTATTTTGAACTAAGTTTTCAAACAGTATAATAATTGTTGCACGAATAACAAGTAATAGTGAAAGAATAGAAGTAATGTAGTTATTCTTATGTAACTAATTGACATATTTATGCAAAACAGATGAAATTATTTGATATCCATTCATAGGGAGCTTTTCTCTAATCAAGAACATAGGTTTTAATGAATGAATACAGCATTTTAACAATAAAAAAATAAAGATATTTACTTAAGTACACAAGTTAACTCTATTTCAAATGATTTCAGTATGTAACGAAAAAAATCTTAGATTGCTTTTGTAACAAACAACTTTTAAATGCAAGGGAAAAAAAAGCAATTAGTCAATTTCAAAATATATAAAAGAAGAATACAACTTGGTTATAACATTAAAGAATCACTTAAGTCTGAAGAAAAGAAAACCTTTATAATCTGCAACAAATAGTATAGCGGCATTATATCAACAAATAGTATAACGGCAAAAAACAAAGTTTTTTTTATTGAAAGTTCAACTATAGCAATTAAATTAAAAACGCGAAGAAGTAATAACATTTAAGCTTTTATAGTATTAATTCAAAAACCAAAGATTTCTTCCTGAAATCGTGATTACAGTACGCTAATTACTTCGAGACAATGGAATAAAGGCAAAGGAGCTAAGGCATTAATGAAGGCTTCCTCTTTGCCTGTATGATTGTTTATTTTACGTAGCATTGAAAGCGTAAAAGGAAATTTCAAGCAAGGTAAAATGAACAACCTAACAGACACAGAAGCAATCTTAGGAAGTTCATCCTGTGGTTAATAAGTAAGATTCAATACTTTGACGTTGAGGAAAAAAGTCGCACAAATATGCGGCAGTGTATAATCGCACTTCATTAATTTCACATTTTTTTGAACAGATAATTGGCGGAAAATGCATAGGGAATTAGACTACTTATTTTTGTAAAGCAAAAATTTTTTTTTTCTTCATAAAATCAATTTTCCCTGATTTTTTGTTATTTTTTCAAAGTTCCCTGATATTTCCCTGACTTTTCCCTGATTAATAAAGTTCCCTGACTTTTCCCTGATCTCCCTGATTTCCCTGATCTGTCACCACGTGCTTTTCAGTTTAGTTGAAAAACTTTCCGGACAACACCCCCGAACCTTCCTCATTATCTTCACTTTCGAAAGATAGCCTAAAATTGCTTTTTTAACACTTCAATTTCAGAAAATTTCCTTGAGAAGTCCCGACCCCTAACATTGCCAGAAAAAGCAAAAAACTGATTTTAATTAAAAAAAAATATATATGGAGGGAGTTCCAAGCCTCTTTTCGATTAGCGTCACTAAAACTTGCCTAAAATTCCAAATTGATTCAACTTTTGAAATTTTTCGGCAAGGCTCTGAATTCCTTTTTTTTTTTGTTTCCTTCCGCAAGAAAAACATGAAAAAAAAATGTTTCTTTTCTTCTTTATTAAAATCTTATTATTGTTTTAAATAATTTCGGCTCTTTATTGGCCATTTCCCATAAAAAGGGCGGCAAATTGAGGAACCGCCCTGGGCGGCAAAAAGTGTAGCTACGCCGCTGCCTGATGCCCTCCGCCCTGCCCTTAGCGGGCATCTGATATTTGCAAACACGCGCTGACCACTGAACAGGGGTCTGTCCAGGATTTTAAACAAGGGTTTTTTTTTTCTTTTTGCGAAAAATCTAATAATTTTATGTGTGTGGAGGGGGGAGGGGTAATTGTAATATGAAATTTCAAAGTGGGTGTTTTCGGGGTATTTTTTTTTTCTGTTGATAACAGGGTTCATACTCAACTTTGAAAATTAAAAGTAAGGAGTTTTTAAGGAGTTTTGCAGGAGTTCATTTTACTTTTTAAGGACTAGTTTCTTGTTTGAAGATGTATTTTTTAAAATGTATTTCAGAAAAAAAATATATACAATATCTAATATTATTTATTTTTGTTTTCATACAATATATTGTATGCACAAACATAATACTAAATTTATAGTAAAACATGCATTTACTGCTTCTTAGACGTGAGCCATCTCGGAATCAAATTCAAATACAACGAGGGGGGGGGGGGGGAGAGTAACCATTGAAATATGTTTTATTTTGAAAATGAATAAAAAATAAATGATAATGATTGAAAATTAGTATTTTCTCAAAAACAAAACAGGTGCTAACAATTTCCTAACCAAAAAAGACTTAAAAAAATGAAATATTTGCTAAAATAAGAACTATAATAAGCTGACCGAATTTCGTTTTAAACTTCTAAATTTTGTGATTTCAATAAAAATAAAAGGATAATTTATTTGTTTACCGCTTAACAAAGCGTGTTAAACTACGAAAATTCGAAAAATCTGATTCTCAGCTCGCAATTCTCAAAGTGAAGGCTCTAAAAGTATAAAAACGGCTCATAAAAGAATTATTTTTTAAAAATTATTTTAGAATTGCATCTTTGAAGCCTATGATAAACATATCATTAATATCTGTTGACACAGTTGCAGCAAAACTATAATTAAACCTTCTATTCAGTATTTAAATTTTTGACTCATAAACAAAAACGGAATTTCGTTTTAAAATCTTGAAATGATAGTTTTAATAGATTTTTCATTTATTTGCCTCCATATAAAGCAAAGTTAGCTTGAAAAAATAAGTAAAAATTTAATTCTCATATCGGATGCGGTAAATAAAAAAAATTTGTTAAAGTAAAAAAAATTTTAAATTACCATTTAACAGGTCTGCATGATGAATATTATTAATATCAGGGACATCCTCACCGAAAATTCGGAGTTGGGGGGGGGGGGGGAGGAATGGGATGAGAGTAAAGGTTTAACACCAGACGCTAAATGACCTAAACGGCGATAATTTTAAAGCTGATAACCCTATTTGAAGCGATCACATTTCAATTAGCAGATAAATGCTTTGTTTTTTGTTTAAGTCATTAGCGGGAAGAGAAAGTCCTTACACTGCATTTGCATAGAACTTTATGACACCCCCACTGCTAACGATATGATAAAACATACAAGCAAAATTATTCACTATGTTAGTTATTTATCACTTGCATCATAGAAGTGTGCTGACTCGTTTTTTTTTATATATATATAAACAGAAACAAGCGATATTTTTATTTCAGATTTGCTTTTTCAGTAAACAGTTTGAAAAAGATTGTTTTGTTTTGATTTATACATTTTGTTTCGGTTTATACCCTGGGGGAGGCGGGCAGGCAAACGTTCACATGTGCATCATGGCATAACTTGAATCACTCTCCCTGCGTCAGCAGTTCATGCAAGCAAATAAATGTCCGATAGTTGTAGACAGATTTTTTTTCTCTGCGGACAACCTGCCACCCCAGGCAAAAACGTTCAAGTGTGCATCATTCTCTCCCCACATCAGCAGTTTATGCAAATAAATGTCCCACAGTTGCAGACAGCTTTTTTTTCTTCTCTGCAGACAACGTGTCCACGACACGGTTTAGTTTTCTGCGACGATGTCGCCGTGTTGTGGCGTTTCTGTCACTGGGCCTTGGTATACTTAAAATAGGTTAAACTGTGGATGTGTGTTGTGTCTGCAATTAGGCTTTCTTTTAATGAAAAAAAAAGCATAAGTGCAAGAAAAAAAAATCGACATTATATACATAAATTTCAATCAATAAAAAGCTAAAATGTAGACTCAGATTATATAAATAGTCAAACAGGCCTAATACCTTTCTTTAGTATTCCATTTTTTTAAACAAACAAAATTATAGTGGTAATTAATATATTTCAAAAGTTAATAAAAGAAGACAATTTGAAAAATCATACATCAAACTTATCACTTTTAGAATTATCAAAAATGATTAAAAAATTTCTTTGGATACAAACTAAAGACCAGAAAATAAATAAAATGCAAAGTCATAGTAAGAAACTATTTTCAAGTAATTATAATTTTTTTCATTTTGGCAAATTTTCTGTAAGCTATTTTACACTATCTTTTAACTGCATGAAAATAGACAGTAAATTTACCTGATTCAGGATATACATTATAATAAAAGGACATACATCATTCACGTCATGTTAGAATTTTTAGTAGTCCTACTTTAAGTCATGCTGTCAAATGTTTTGGAAAAGCCACTCTTCCATTATGGTGACAGAATATCAATGTGTGATATTTAGTTTGGACTTAAAATTAATTTTGCAACTACGATACAAAACGTTAAAAGGGGGAGCAACCAATCAATATTTAAAGCTTATTTCATGAATGAAAATTTTCGGGAGGTGTATGAATCCCTGAAAAAACCTCAATTAGGCTGTACAGAAATATAAATAATGTTCTTCTTCTATAGCTAAGGAACAAAATTTGTGAACAGCGAAGTTTCAATTATCGGTTTTAAATGGTACCTATGAAATTAGAGAAAAAAAAAGAAGTGTTGATGTTAATCTTCAGATTTTCAATTTCAAGAGGCATTCAAGACCCTGTGACTTTTTGTACATTAAGCAGCATTAAAGCCATTTACTGGTGAAAGAAGAGATTGTAAAAAGTCATTAAACAGCTGAATGTCCCATCCTTCTATTCATTGATTCGCGAATTCACCTTTGTTTACCAGAAGGCCATTTTTTGTAAAAAATAATACAAAAATAATCTTACATTCATAGCTTTATAAGACATAACAGCCAACTGCAACAAAGGGAAAGTGGTCCACTTCGGGAATCTGTAAAATGAATATTTTCAGACGTATAAATACCAAAGGAAAATGAAAAAAAAAGTAAACACTGCATCAAATTTGTTAAAATTTAAATTTGAGTTTCAAATATGAAATTAGAGATTCTCCCAAAATTTTCTTTCATTAAAACTTAATATTGTACCATTTGATTACAAAAGAATTCAACTTACAACTTTTCAGCAGTGATAGCAAACTTTGAAATTGTTTTCTCAGCTTCAAAAAATCTTCCTGATGACATTAACAGTTGAGAAAGTATCTGAAAACCCCAAAGTAAATTAAAGCTGGAATAATATTAAAAACATCAAAGTGAGCCTGAAGTTATATACTCTAAGCAGTATTGTAGAAAATGAAAGCATTAAATCTTACATGCCATCCTAAAAAGGAGTTTTGATTGTTTTTCATAGCAATAACTAGAGAATCCAGGCTTCCTTTGTTTAAGAAAACTTTCACAGTTGCATCCAAAATCTGTAGCGCTGATTGAATCTCTGCATTAAAGGAAGTGACAGAAACTGCCTGCAGGGAAGGATTCAAAAAGTTCAGCAATTTTTTTACAAGGGGAAAAAAAGTAATAATAAAATACCACACAAAGTAATTACTGCAAAAAAGTAATGCAGATAGTAAAAAGAAAAAAACCGCAATATTCAAATTTTGTATAGCAAACAACTTTAAATTTATTTTTCTATTTCTTAATGATTAGAGCTTTTTTATATATAAATAATATCAATGTATTATGTACAACTTTAGTTTTGAATTCCATCTGCAATAATATTAACAACAATGCCATTAAGATATAGTTTTATTAAAAGAATAATACTTCATGAAAACTGTTATGTAACATATAACTATATTTAAAAAAAATGTAACTGATTACAAATTCAAATATAATTTTCAAGTTACAAAAGTTGTATCTGTACTTTTTATCAAAATTGAGTTACGGTCAATAGGTTGGGTATTTGTCACATATTTCAACTAAATACAATGTTTTATGGTCATACGCCAATGGAAAATATTTTTAAAGAAATTCTTAAAAAATTCCTTTTACAACTTTTGCGCTTAGCACGGCAGAATAGGAAACTACAAGAGGTTGACTTTGGATGTCCCGCACGTGAAGCATGCAATTTTAAGTAATACAGTTACTTAATAAAAATAATACTATGTCAGGAGTATCTTTGTATCAAATGTAAAGATTAAAAAATGAGCTCACTCTTGTTTAATCTATAACAACATGTTGGTGAAATTATCGAGCCTGATTGTCCTGCATGTGGTGGTGGAATGGCCCAAATGAAATTTTGAATTTTTCTTGTTTTTCATTCATTACCTTTGAAAAATTCACTGTCCATTTTCAAATTTATTATATTATTTAGGGTATCATAACAGTCATTAACTTTATCACATAAGTCAAATTAAGTAAATTTTCATCGAAATTAAAAGAATTAGTTCATATAAAGCTAAAAATCTTACTTTACTCAGTAATCTGTTAGCATCCATGAATTTATTTTCACAAATATAATGAAATGCTTCTAAAATAATAAGGGCACCTAACATATCAGACTCTATTCCTTGTTCCTTAGCTGAAAAAAATGCATGAATAAGTAGAACAACATAAAAAGAATGTACACAATTAATACAGTTATAGCATTAAGAAAGAGAGGGACATAATAAGGATTCAAGTATAATTTACATTAGTGGAATACAGAGCGTTTCACTTAAAATTAGTAACATAGTTAAAAATGATATCAGTTTGGACAACTCCAAGACATTTAAAATCAAGAAACTTAAAATAAAGTGTGTGGGGGGGGGGCAGGGGGGGGGAGAATAATGGTAGTGACAAAATATTTAGGGAAAAGCAATTAATGAAGACAAATAAATTTTAATGATTCTTACATAAATGCAGAAAAATAATACCAATGAATAAACTCCATCCTACTTACATCTACAACACTTCTCAGAATTGCAAAGATAGGTAGAACGGAGTTAAGCAGATAGAATAATGTGGCTTAGAGCTTAGAGCAATAGAAATGCAATACTAATTCATAAGATCATGATGCATTTGCTTCAATACTTATCAATTTGGTTCATCTAACAACTTTCTTTCAGGTTATACGAGAGAAAAGAAAAAAGAAACCCTTAAGATTTAAAAAAAAGAATTAAAAAATAATGACTCTCATTCTGCATGGGATTATTCTTTTACATAACATTAATGCACATGGAAACTAAGTTATAACACGCAAATACATTACCAGAAAATTATTTAGTTTTTCAAAAAAAAAAACAATATTATGCTACTCAATGTTTAGAAAAAAAAACAAGAAAATTTAATTCTGGTTTATCTTTACTAATAATAAAGCTCAATCTCTCTGTCTGGATATAGGGATCTCTGTGATGCGCCCAGCACCTAAACCTTTTGGAGGATTTTCATGAAATTTGACACAAAATTAGTTTGTAGCATGGGGGTGTGCACCTCAAAGCCATTTTTCGAAAATTTGATTTTGTTCTTTTTCTACTCCAATTTTAAAAACATTTTACCCCCCAAATTATCATTACGTAGAAGAGAAAATTACGAAATTATCATAACATGAAACCGTAACATGGGCGAGCAAATGAACATAGCAAATTGACGAGAAATTCATCATCGTTTATTTGTAAATACATAAATGACCTTTTAATTTTCTACTACGGCAAAGCCGTGCTGGTACCACTAGTTTATGATAAATCTACCATCACAAATTCAATGACATAAAAATGCATAAAATTTTGCTTTTAATGATGGACTTTTAAGAAGCAAAGAAAAATAATATCTGGATAGATTGCAGGCTCTACAAGAACATTGCTGAAATATCAAGTGGAAAATGATGAATGGTTTTTGTGCTCTAATTTTATTAGAAAAGAAAAATAGGAAGCAGGATTTTAAAAAATATAATTACATTACATAATGCAAAGAATAAGAGGCATGAAAACAAAGTTTAATATTTCAAATTGAAAAGATTTTTTTTGTACCTAATTTTTTAACAAAACTGAACATCCATCCTGTGTTTTTTCTATCTTTTTCAGCAACATGACATGCAGCAGCTAACGTCACCCAATTAGACAGATGTGCTATAAAATAAAACAAACATTTGCATCAAAAAGAAGAATTTAAAAAAAAGTTGTAAGGTTTTTTTTTAAATATATATTTCTTTTTTAATTTTACTAGATGTGATATAGTAATCACATATATTTTTATTGATTCGCATTTTATTTCCTGTGTTCGCATTTTCGGATTTTCTGTAATTTAATGGCATCTTTTCTGAGTTTTTGGCGGCCATGTTTTGCCTTCTTCTTCCCGTGATGTGTTGTTCTCCCGCCTTTCTTACTCATTGGCCATAGGCATGGTCACGGTTCGGTGATGTCATTTTCCCGTGTTCCCATTCGCTGCGCTAAGAGACGCCGCGTATGAATATCTGGTTTTCACGTGACCGCATGGGGTTTTCGCTGGGAGGTTTCGAAAAAAAGTTTGTGAGTAGTCGAGTGCTAGTGGTGACAGGTAAAGGTGCCTTTTTGAGGAGCACGGACGCTAGACCTGTGAAAGGTCGTCTTACGAATTGACAGTGATGGGGATTATGAATCCCGATCCACCCGTTAACTAATTGATGTGATGCTATAATTATTGATACAGGAGCTGATTAGCCCTGTTAACTACCTAAAATAAGCGATTAGTTAATAAATTCAGCTCAATATGATAGCCAAGAACCAAGATTGAAGAAAATGGCTGCTTCCACATGTTTTTTAGTTCCGACGATGTTTCATGAACTGTCATCTCAAAGTTTTTAGTTCCACCCCCTTTTTCTTCGTTCAAAATCGATGATGGTGGTATCTCCATCTGATGATACTGTGCAAAACAAGAGCGTTATATGCGGTCGAATCTGAAGTTAATTGTGATGCCTGCATCGCCATTTTCGTGGTGAGATGAGGTTTACTTTTTCATCGCCAGTGGTAGTGCCCAGCTCCACTGATGCATCGTGTCATTCGTCCCGCTGAAGTTATAATGTGAAGTATCCTTCTCCCTTTTTTTTGGGTTTGAATCCGTTTCTTTGTCCTGCAACATCAACTCACGTCAATTTTTTTCATGTGTGAAGCTGATCCATTCCTTTTGACAACTTGAGTCCCTGCAATAGACTGTCTTACAATATTGTATTTTTTTAATTCATTTTTTGAATTTTTTAAATTTATTCCATGTGAGAAGAAAATCGTTGGTTGAATTTGCGGGAGCTCCCCCGAGACCTTCATGTAAATGATGGTCGGAAAATAAAAGATGTGTGATGTGCCAAATCTGTGTGAAGTTTTTTTGTGCTTTAACAACATTGGGGTAAGTCAAACCTTTTTCTCTTTGAGTTCTATATAGGCACCAAACATTGAGATGTCCTGGAGTTTTGCGGAAACACTTTAAATACGATCGGCCTTTAATCTTTTTCCTCATTATTTGTTTAAGTGGGTGGTTCCTTTTCTAACAATTTGAAATTTAACCAAATTTCTACCACACTAGATTATTTGAGCAAAAGAGTATTTATGAAGAAGTTTTTTTTAATTTACTGGTAACAAAAAAAAAGTGAATTTCAAATACAGAAGGCCCCGCTTAATGTGATCATGGTTAATGTTATCATTAACTTAATGTTATATCAGAAACACCAAGTCTCAGAACATTTGTATATTAGCACGTGTTAAAGAAGTTAGATATTGTAATCAGTGTCTTCGTTTATAGTTACCACTTTTTCTTAAACTTTCAATTTTTTCCCCTTTTTTGTTCCTCAATCAAAAGAAATACAAAAGCAAACCCTGACAAGTAGCTTCCAGAAAAACAAGTTCCTTTTTTTTTTATCAGTGAAGCAGAATTTTTCTACCTGCTCAGTCACACTAAAAACTTCACTCTCAACTGTCAAACATCTTAGCCATGGCAAAAAAGTGCAATAATTTAACTGTCAAGAAAAAAATTGACATTTTAAAACACTTTGACAATTTAACCGTGATGAGTCAAAGAAATGTTCAAGAACAAGTAAACATTTCTCAGCCATTACTTTATAAATTACTAAACAATCGTGACGAGAATGAAAATAAAATGAAGCTAAATGAAAGTTTGAACAACAAGCAAAACCATGCTGGAGAAGATGGTGAAGTTGAATAAGCTTTGAAATTGTGGTTTACGAATGTCAGGGAAAAGGATGCGTTCGTTAAGGCGGCAAAAAGCAGATCCTGCTTTTAAAAGGGCAAAAAAGATTTTGTAGGATCTGCCGAATGGTTAAATTGAAGGAAAAAAGAGCTATTCCATTTTGCTACCCTGGTAATTTACAATTTATGTGTTTAGTTGAGTTATTGTAATTTTAATTTGCAGTTGTAAGAATAAATGCTTCTTAATTAAAAAAAAAAAAAAATTTGTCTGCCCTGGATTCGTTTCGGTTATTGTTATCAATCATTTATTGTTATCAATCAGTTATTGTTATCAAAATGTGTTCGTCCCAAAGTGATCACATTAAATGGCGCCTGCTGTACTTGAATCATTGAATTAAGTCTTCACTATTGTTTAGTTTTAAAATTAATAATTTTAACATACTTTTCAGCAATATTTTTCTGAAATGATTGTTTGAAAATATACATAAATGATAACTAAAATGTAAAAAAAATTCTGAAGAATAATCACAATTAATCAATTTGCTTACCCGGATTTAAGTGGACGGCTTTCTGTGCAGCAGAAAGTGCACCCTTTCGGTAACCTTCAGACATTCGACTCAAAGCAAATATTTGTGATAACTGCTCTTTGTTTCCATTGTGGAAACTGCTCACTTTTGTGCAGTAAGCTGCAGTATTTGCATATTCAGAATTAAACTGAAGGAGACAGGAGGCCATTTGAAGCCACATCTCTCCATTATTTGGCACACAGCGGATGAAACTGAGCATTTCATTACGTCCAGCTTTCGCTCCTTTCTGCAACACAAATTCCCAAAAATTAGGGTAACGGCACCAGTAACAGACAAGGGTTCAGTAACAGACAGTCATAATTCAGTAAATTCAGTAAATTACCCCCCATTAGCCAGGGCTAAAGCAGAAATACGTGAAATACACCGCCAGCTCAGTCATTTCCAGCCGAGGACTGCAGTTTCGTGCTTATTAGCACTCTGTCTGCTAATTCTATATTAGCTACCAGTTTGTTTCGCACTCTTGGCTTCCTTAAGAGGTTTTCCATCTCCAGCTCAGTCACTTTCCTATGCCGGGCTGATGAGTGCTAATAAGCACAAAACTGCAGTCCTCGGCTGGAAATGACTGAGCTGGCGGTGTATTTCACTGACAGTCATAAGTTTGGATTTAAATAATATAAGAATTTTAGGTGGGTTAAACTGATGTTGCTGTGGCCCATGAACACGGTGAAGCCATCAAGTGTCATCAGAGCAAATTTTATGAGCCAGTCGGTATTTACAAGGCAGTGGCATTGGAGTTGCCAGTTAATTTTTTTTTGTGTGGGGAGGGGGGGGGATGTTCAAACATTGTCGTTTTCGAATAGTTTCAGAAATTTATATGTATGGGAGTAACTAGGTTTCCTGTTTGGAGGGGGGGGGGAGCACAGGTCCAACAGGATGCTGTTTTTTTACTTCCCCCTCCCCCAGTGTCAGAGTGTTGATTTTTCCTAGAGGCACATACTTGAAAATGACACTCTTAACGTTCACCCTTCTATATTACAATTTGGATTTTAAAGGGTCAATTTATAAATGGTAAGACAAGTTTAATACTGAGAAATTCCTTATTTGCAGTGATCAAAGGAAAAGATAAATAACCAAAAATTATAAGTCTAAAAAATTTCAGACTCTTTGGTAGCATTAAAAAAAGGATAGAGGTAGCGAAATTCCTTGGAAATTTTCCTAAATTGAATCTTACAAACGCAGTTTTAATCGACCTTTAGAAATGTAAGAGATGGTTGGGGAAAGAATGTCAAGGCTCATCTTTGGATAAATTTTTAAAATTCAAGTCAAAATTAGCAATGTTTGACCATTTTAGTATAGTTAAGGGAAAGGGAGGAAGTCTCCTTCCAAATCACTATACAAAATTTAAGTTAATTTTAGGTTATTATTGATGATATCTAAAGATCGGGGTTTCTCACAGGAAATTTTCTGAAACTGAAGCTTTAAAAATGCAACTATTCGCTTTCGCTATCTTTAGTTATTGGTGACGTTTAAGGAATGAGAAAGATCCATTGGTTCTCTCAAGAATATTTTCGGAATTGAAGTTTTAAAAATGTATACTAGGAGAGCTTTGATTACATAAGAAGAATGGTTGGAATTCAGGAGCTATTCTTAGAAATGCTTTGACATTGAAGTTTTAGGTAAGCAATTTTAAGTTATATGTTGAAGTGTTCGCAGAGGGCATGGTAGCTCTTGCTCTAATTTTTCTAAATTTAAAGCTCACCCATGCATTTTTTATCTTAGGGAAAGAGAGAAGGCCCATATCCTAGCCCTGGAAATTTGTCAACATGGAGGCTCTAAAATCACAATTTTGAGCCAACTTTGGTGAGGTCAGGGGCTAAAATCCGAAAAGGCTAAAAACCAACCCCTGAGACTTAAAAGTTATTTCTAAGCTATTTTACTGAAAATAAACAAACGAACGGTGGGGGATATGTACTCTGACCCCAGAAATCACTTAAAACTAAAGTTGTGAAAAAAGCTATCGCTTAAAATTAAAGTTGCCGCCCTCACCTCGTTTCCTTTAAATTTGTAAGTACTTTCAAGTTTTACTTTTAAAAAAATGAAAAGAAGTGAATAGAAAAATGAGTGAATTTATAAAACGTATGATAAGTTTAATGCTGAGAAAATCTTTATTGTGCAACTTATTGCTATGAGAAAAAAATTTACACCAAAAGTTACAAGTCACAAAAAGGTAATTTTTACCTGTTTTTGGTGAAGTCTGAGAACCGATCAAGGTGATAGATCTGGGGATCTCCTTCGGAAATTTCTTTAAATTGAAGTCATAAAAACGCTGTTAGAGAAAGAGGCTCGGCAAAAAGACCTTCCAGTAATCCTTTTTTTAATTAAGGTTAAAATTTGCTATTTTAGGTAAGTTAGGTTAACGTTAGTAGAAAAGAAAAAGTTGATGTTTCCTCCAGAATCTTTTCAAAAATTGTAGTCAATTTAAGCTAGAAGTTTTTCGACATTGAACTCTGAGAAACTGTATGCTATCTTTCATCACGTTAGAGGAAGTGGGCGACTCCTTTAAAAATATTTTAGAATTCAAGTCTAAATTTTAAACCACTTAGATGATATCAGGAATCCAGTAACTCTCTTTTCTGTAATTATTTGACATTAATATGTTAAATACGTAACTTTAGGCTTTGTTTGGATCCAATCTATTTCCATAAGCTTAAATTATCATTGGATTCTCTGTGGGAAGGAAGGATTCGGGGACTTTTAAGAAAAGTCTTAAAGTAAAATATTTAGTGACCTTAGAAATGGATAAGGTTTTGGAATCCTCCCCGGAATATTTCAATTGCAGAGCGAAGGAACAGTGTGCAATGGCTGCTCATTATCCACTGAGCAAGCATCACGCATGCTTGGTTGTCAAGTCTTGTTTGAATCATCCCGTAGTATCGATTCAAATTTTCAGAAGCTTATTTTGTTTTTGTTTCATAGTAAATTATGTCTTCTCTAACTGCCAAATGATTCTTTTCTGGAATAAAAGCAATAAAACTTTCTTTTCAACAAATATTGTTTTTTATCTTCCCACTTATTGAAGATGTCCGAGCCTCAATTATTGAGAGGGTTCGGACCCCTCGGACCCTTCCGGTGGAGATGCCCATGGGCAGTGGTGGAAGGTTATGAACAGCCACCACGAAGTCAGCTGGTGTTTCATGTTCATTTAAATTTAATAAGGCTTCAGTTCTAAAAATAAAGATCGTTCACACATTTTGAAGAAGGAAATCTTGTCCATTGCTCATCCTTTCCTCATTCTATCTGTTACTGGGTATCATCAGATTTTTTGGTGTCTGTTACAGGGGGTTGGACCTTTTTTTGAAGTGGAGCAAATAAAAATAGAATTAACTAATTTAGAAGATCCAGAAGCAGCCAAACGTTACGAGGAAATGTAGTTGCATGAGAGAAAAAGAGTTTGAAAAGGCTAAATACATAAAAAAGGTTCAGAAAATTGAGTTTACCTCAGAGCGATGCCTTAAACATGTCTTATTACTGGGGCCGTTACCCTATAACTTATAGTTAAGTAGCTTCATTTAAAGATTTCATTTTCAGAGGAAAGGAAAATAATTCTACGTTTGCAGCTGCATGCAGCTGCAATCGTAATGTTGCTAACATTACGATTTTTAAGCTTCAAACACATCACCTAATTTGATTAATACTGGTAATAAGTTTCCTATTTCCATTTTCACTCTTGTCAACATGATTTTCTTCACTTCTAGAAAAATCGAGTAATTAATACGAGCAGGGCCGTGTCCAAAGGGAGGGTTTTAGGGGTTAAACCCTTTTCATTGGGGGAAAAAAATAAAAAAATCAAATGAAGAAAAGTGCACATTTGATTTAAAAGTAACTTGAATGTTGAAATTTCTGCACAGCATTTTTTCCCTTCACATTCCCTTTAAAATTTTCCGGCAATTTAGAATGCCCACTCTTTACCGACTAAAACCATATTTTGAAAAAATAGTGATGGAGAAACCCTTGAATAGGCTGTCAACACAAAGCATAAACTGCATTTAATACTGCTTCTCATAAAGAAGTTATGATGACTTTGACGTTTCACAAAAAGAGATAAGCGTTGTTACTATGAAGATACATAGTAATTGTGTTTGGTAATGTAATTTACATCAGCAATGAACCCCTTAGTATTTCGTTCGTCAAGCATTACTTTATAATATAAAACCAGACAACATATGCCATAAAAGAATGAATTTTTTTTAGAAGTTGTTACAATAAACTGCACAGTAAACATAATAAGGTTTGAATCTAAACAAGCAGTAAAATGAATTAATACTGAAGTTATTAGCCATGTCATAATTTATTTTCGGGGAGGTTGGGTTCATAAAGGTCCTTACATGTACTGCACAACCTTGTTTAGCCGGGCTAACTTGGACCAATGGCAACCGGAATAAACAAAAATCCATGTAATAAGCATAAACATTCTCAGATGAGCAGACTTCTCTTTTATTGGAGCTAATGACAATGCTTTCTAACAAAACTACATTGTACCGTTTCACGCAAATAGTATACGATCTGATGCTTGTATGCCACATTGTTTGTTAAACTAGAACTAAACTTTATTGCACATTCTATGCAGGAGTTGTATGTTTAATCCAAACGAAAACCGAATGTTTGGCAAATGCATAGTACCATCATGGGTGCAAGACCTTCCGTCTCAGGACGGATTTCCGTCTTGGACAAAATTTCCGAGATGGAGGCCGGGACGGAAAGAAATTCGATGACTTTCTTTCAGTTTTTACTTAAAAAAGAAAAAAAATGAGTGTTTGAAAAATATGCTTTAATTACTGGACCGTTCCATAACCACTAATTTACATCGACATTTTCTCGGTTTTCCGCCACGGACTTGTTTTGTTTGCAACGTACCTTTGGAGGAGTGCCTTTTCGACTCACGCCGTTTGACTTTTTTTAGGTATATAGCTTTGTTATTTCCAACTCAGTGCATTGCAGGCCGCGAAATTGCTCGCTATTCTCCCTGATTTTTCGAAATAATCGGCTTTAATTGAAAATTTAGCCTTTTCTCATGCTATTTTTAATTATCCTTTCGTTTTTTTTCATTTGCGGGTTTGTATTTTTGCAAACTTTGCATGCATAAATGAAAATTATATACGCTCTTAAAATGTTTTAAGAGTTGAATCTGAATCACCGATTGAGAGTGATTGCTGCTGACAAGATGGAATGTTTTCACCACAGCAAAGGGCGTCCACATATCAGGTAAAATGGAAACTATCAGGGATTTTGAAGATTTTAATGAAAATGGGAATTTCGGAAATAATCGGGGGGAAATTTCAAGCTGGTTGGAAACACCGATGGGCAACCGTTCCTGCATTTTTGACAAAGACTTGAGGAATCGCCAGATTCCAATATCATTGAATCTAACACTCGCTGGAATGGAAATACGAATTTGCGTAAAAGCGCTGCTCTTACAAAGAGGGTAATCAATTCGCAAATTAACCCACAATACTGAGGTCTTAAAACGTTTATATTTTGGACAATCTAAGAGGGGGGTGGGGGTGTTACTCAAGGGTTCCAGAAAAAATATTGAAAACTGAATTTAAAGCTATTTTCGAAACTAGGAGTGTTCCGATATTTCCTCTGCAAACTCTTAAAAATTTAGAAGTCAAAACGTTTTAGGCTGTCTTTAATGATGTAAAAGTGGGGAGGGGCAGGTTTAAAAAAATAATCGAAAATTGAAGTCTTAAAAACACTAAATCTTTAGTGAATATATGAGGGATAGTTTTGGTGTTCTAACATGAAAATGTTTTGTAGCTGATGCATTAAAAACTATTTGAGGCTATGCTTAAATGGACTTAAGTGAATGGGCATTTGGGACCCTCTCCCGAAAAGTGTTTGTAATTGAAGTCTTAAAACTTTTAGGCTGTCTTTGGCAATGTCAAGAGGGAGGGAGGGGGCTCTCTAAGGCGAAATTCCGAAACTGGAGCCTTAAAAGCGCAACTTTAGACCATATTGGGGTTCGGGGTTCCCTTTTCCCAAAAAATATTCAAAGCTGAAGTATTCAGAACTCAGCTTTAGGTAATCTTTGGAAGACTTAAGAAGAGGAAATTCAAAGGCTTTCTCTCAATAAGTTTTAGAATTTAAATTCTTAAATCTTCGGTGATGAAAATGGGAAACCGCAAATTTAAGTCAAATTTAGCGAATTTAAGGGAAGGAGTTCGGAGGGAGGCCTCTCTCTCCGAAAATTTCTCCATGCTAAAGTATTGAAATGCTATTTTGGCTATTTTTGAGTGAGTTAAGAGTTAGGGAATTCAGGGGTCTTTCTCGAAACAGTTTCGAAATTGAAGTCTTAAAACTTAGGGTTGCCTTTGGCGATGTGTGGAGGGGAGTAGCTCTCTCAATAGAAAAATAAATCTTAAACAAAAACTTACACTGCGTTTAGTAAACACAATGAGAGGGGGGAGGGGGTATTCCGCACCCCAGCCTGAAATATTTTCATTTCTGAAATTTTAAGAGCTTTGCTTTGGGCTCTCTTTGGATGACTTAAGGGGGAAGGGTGTAGGAAGATTCTTTCAAAAAGTTTCCAAATTTAAAGTATTAAAATTTTTAGATGGTCATGTTTATAGGTAATTGCTATTCCTACAAAACAATTTAGAAACTGAAGCCTTAAAAATTGAAATTTAGGACATTTGTGGTGAACTCAGAGGAAGGGGCTCGGAAGTTCTCTTCCGAAAATTTTTTGATGCTGAAATATTTAAAGCGCTACTTTAGGCTATATTTGAGTGTCTTAAGAGGGATGTGATTCGGGAACCCTGCCTGGGGTTAGGATTCAGTTCCCCTATTTCTTTTTTTAATTAATGAATATTGGAAAGTGTACCTTGTTTAAAAAATATATCTACTTCACTGAAGCAATTTTTTTTATTGCTAATTTCACCACCTGCTATCTTATAAAAGAATTCTTTTTCAAATGAAGACTGTGTGGGGGAATGGTGCCAGTTCATTATCATTAGTCGGCCATACCTTTCCTTTTTTTCTGGTTTGTTGGCGCTACATTAAGTAGACTTTTCGATCAGAACTGGTTCATGTTGCAAAAGTGAAAATCATATGTCCTAAGTGATTTTATTGCTACAATAAAAATGTTTATGATCGGCAAAAAACTAATGGTGATGCACTGCGAACGCTTTTACCCCTAACGTTATCCAACATCGTCTTAAATTGCGTTTTTGGAACTTCAATTTTGAAATATTGCCAAAGGAATGTTCCTGAACTCCATCCCTTCAATAGTGCATTCAAAAAGCGTATAAACGTTATGAAAGATGGAGTGCAATTTCGTTTTTAAAGCTTCAATTTCGGAGAGCGCCCCCCCCCCCTCTTTCTCTGATATTTTTGAAGGTTGCCCAATATTGTAATTTTCTGACTATCAGTTTGAAATAATTGATGTAAGAGTCCCTGAATCTCCCCCTTTCCCTGAAATTTACCAAAATGGCCTACCATAGCGTTTTTTGGACTTCAATTTGAAAAAAATTTCTGAGGGAGAGCCCCCAGATCGCCCCCCCCCCCCCTTATTGCCATATTTTAGATTTTTTGGAATTATGATGTCAAAACGCTTAAATATTGCAATTTAAATCAAACAGATTCCAAGACTGGCATTGTTAAAATCTACTACATTTATACACATAAATTTTTCCTTAAGCCCGCATTCGGGGGGGGGGGGGGGGGGCTGAATATATTTTCCGTCTTGAACACATCACCAAACTTGCACCCATGAGTACCATTCTTACAATCATAATTTAAAATTGCAATTTAATTCAATATATGTTTTTTAACCTTTACAAACTTGATATGGATAAACTGGAGATTCGAATGAACGAGGTTCTGTTGAAAAAGATACAACAATAGAATTGGTAATATAACAAAAAGCCAAATCCTCTGTGAATTTAAACCATACCCTTCCTTGCTATGTCCCTCATTGTGACCAATAAACAGAAATGAATAACTTGACACAGTGTTGTGTTTTTCTGACATAGCAGATAAGAATGAAAAAACATTCTATATAACCAAAACCCAAAACCCCTCCCTTTGTGAAATCCTGGACACGGGTCTGCATACGAGTAAATCATAATATGTAACCAGTTCTAACTATAAACTACATTTTAATTGTAATTTTAATCTGAATGAAAGAAAGGATCAATTAATTTCTGAAATATTTCCTTTCAGACAACTTAAAAGATACAATGCAGCCACCATTTTGTTTTCTTTTTGAACTTGTAAAACATTGTACTTGTTGAGAAAAAGATATTTTTAGACTTGCCAACTAATCTGAAATGCAGATACATAATACAGAATAACGAAGTGACTTAAGAAATTCTACCCTAAAATATCTTTCAAAAAAGACATTTCTAGGCATATTATAGTTCAGTGCTTCTCAACCTTTTTTACTTTGCGGCACACTTAAGAAATTTCTAGATCAACGGGGCACACTAAACTTAATTTCGCAATGGTAATATAGAAATGTTGTTATCATTCACTGGCGAAAAGATGGGAGGGGGGGGGGACTTTTTTCATAACAATTGTAACTAACGAAGTGTATTAAAATTTATTTAGAAAGTAGAAATATTTGGAATGTATTGAAGTTGATAATAAACAACAAAACTACCTGTATCAGACTTTACAGAAAATTATACTTGATATGTTTAAAAGCATTTCTGTCGAACATGTCATTAAAGCGCACACTGCAGTTAAACGATTTATCAAAAAATGTTTCAAGAAAGAAGTAAGCAAGAAGTTAAAACCAAGCACCTAACTTCCGATAAGACACTTGAGCCTGCCTTGAGGAGCAAAGCCGTTTGATGTTCGGCTCTACGCTGGACACGAAGTTCTTGATCAGGCTCTTTAGAGATGATCTCTTGCTGTTTTTTATAATAGGGAAGTTGCAACCTATTAAATGTTCATATTTTGGCTATTGGATATTGTTAATTGACCCTCAAAACTAAAAAATTAACCATCGCCGAATTTTAAAACACCGTGGTTGTTTTTAATGAATTTTTAAAAATCCACGCGCAAAAGTGCGCGCTTCTAAAACGTCACGAGCCTACGTCACAGGGCGCGAATGGGCAGCCTTCCGCCGAAGATCCCTTGTTTTCGCTAGGAGCATTTTGAGCGCGCTGATATTTTTATTTTTTAGAAATTCAATAATCCTTTTGAACACACTATGGAGGCCGGATTCGTTAAAGCACAATCTAAATAATCTTCCTCAAGTAACACCAATGAGATATTCGAATATTTTCGAGAGGATGAGAGGTTTAATGTTCCAGAAACGCGAAGAGTTAAATGCGAGGAGAAAGTGTTTTACATTTCGTCTTCGAAGTCGAATGCGTGACCTTCGCTTCTCCCCCTAGCGGAAGAGGGGATGACGTCACTTCCTATGCCAAATGACGTCACAAGAGCTTGAACTTTAAAAATTAATTTTAAAAAAAACTACTTATCGTATCGCAAAAAGTTTTTCACCTATGATGTTCATACATGTTACTCTATCATATAAAAATAAAATTGGAAAATCGAAAACTTCCCTATTGTGAGGATTGAGAAGCTGAGTTCGCAAAGATATCAGTTGAAAATGGTAGCAGCACATCAATAGCAAGACAAAAGATGGTAGGATACTCATTTTTAACCAGCAACCGAAATTCGTCCAGAAGCACCTCGCTCAACTTAAGTTTAAGAGTACGGTCACTCTTAAGGTCCATAAATTCTTCTAGTGCCTTCAAAGAAAGGTCTTTAACTGATGCATCCGCAGATGAAGAGAATGGGATTTGAATCCAGTCATACTTTTCCATGTTAACATTCTTGAAGTGCTTAAACTTGTCCAGAAGTATAACTAAATGTTCTGCCACCAGATTCAGCAGCTTTTCTTCCATGCCATTTCCTTTACATACCATGTTGACGGTCTGTTTGAACATGTCCAATGAGCCAAGATCTACTTCTCTCAACAGCTGAATTTTTGATTTGAACCAGTTTAGCTTGTCCATACATGTAACCCAAATTCTCTTCTTGTCCTTGCACTTTCTGATTTAATTTGTTAAGGTGTTCAAAAATGTCATCCATGTAAGCTATATGGCCAGACAATATTTGTCTTGCAACAAACTGGCGTACTGCATTTCGTTTTTTAAAATCAAAAACTGTCGTACCTCGTCCCTCAATTCGAAAATTCTTAATAATACCTTACCACATGAAAGCCAACTATTCTCTATATGAAGAAGTAGGGAGTGGTGATCTGTCCCCAGTTCTTCACAAAGTATAAGGAGAAAAGGCGAGCATTTTATAGAATTCACGACTTCAGCTTATCTGGTAAGTTCTTCGTCATGAGAACTTCATGGTGGAGGAAACTGTATGGTTTTAATTTCTTGTTTGCTAAGTTTCAAAATCGAGCTTTGAGAAACTACGATAAAATGAAATTAGTATCGGAACTGGAAAAGAGGAAAACAAAAGTTAAAGAAAGCTGGGGCTAAAATTCTGGGAGGGAGGGTACGATCCCTGCCTTGGGGAGCGGGCAATGCTTCCGTTTGCGAATGATTTAGAAAAAAATTTGTAAAATTAGTTTATTTCGAGGAAATTAGAATCTTTTTTCAAAAACTGAAAGTAATGGGATCACAAGAAGTTTAAAAGAGGTGGGGCAGCAAACCCCGCCTCTCCTCTTGTTGGGTATGTCTTATTGCACATGATCGAAAGGGTGAATTGAGAAGTTACAGAACGATACAAACGCTATTCGGTCGTAACTTTAAAATAAAATACTTCAAGGCTCTTTCTTTTTACAAAACTACGAAAATACTGCGGCACACCGGGTCCCTTGTCGCGGCGCACCAGTGTGCCGCGGCACACCGGTTGCGAAGCCCTGTTATAGTTAATTTACACACTTAATTTAAGTAATTACTTAAAATTACAATAAGTAACTAAATCTAATACATTATAATAAATAATGATTCTTTTCAAAAATATAGCTTTAAGAGCATAACATTAAAATTTCTAGTAGAAAGGAAACGAATGTTTGAAAGAAAAACAAATCACCAATAAATAGGCCTGAGATGCCCAAAGCAGGGCTATGGATGGACAGTAATCTTTATGATACTTATATGGTTGAAGTTCTTTTTGAGCTGCCAATGATAAGTCTCTTTCATTTTTTAAAATCCCTACAGCACAAAGAGCTAACAGTCCTGGCACAGATGCTGGACTTAGTTGAGAGCTAAAATAAAAATATTAATATGATCAATTCAAAAAAAAAAGCGAAACAATTACATGTAAAGGGCAAAGTTAAAACAAAGATAGAATAATCATTACACAGGAAATATAATAAAATTTCCCTCAACACATAAAGCATTCATAAATGAAAAATAAATAAATAAATTAAATTGAATAAAAATGACTTAAAACGGTGAAAACTTATCTTGTTAAACATGTTAAACTGAAACTATGAGTTTTCCAATAAAGAGGATGATATGACTTCACAAAACACATGAAAACAAAGAGCACAATTAAAAATGGTCTTTAAAGGACATTTTGAGATGACAAAATCATGAATCCTTCTATTAAGATTTTGTTTCCATTTTTGAAGTTAGGAGAATTAACTGCATTAAATATGATTTGCAAGAAAAAAAAAATCCTTCTGACAGATTCAATTTTTGGAATCACAAATTGAAGCTAGCATTTGAAACATTGTTTTCTATTTTACCTCAAATTCCTAAATAGTTACCCTCAGTTCAAGGGACTTGTGAACGTCTCCGAGAAATTGCAAAGCTCTAAAACAGATCTAACCATTATTCAAAAGTTGTCTCAGGAAATGAATTTCAATCGAGGCTAAAAGAGATCCAACAGATGTGTAGACCTTGTGACACATGCAAATTCAGGTCATTTTTTGGTGAAATTTTTTTTCTCCATTTTAATGGAACTATTAGTATTATTTATTTGATTGCTTTATTTACACTTTAAACTTCATCAATATTGATTTTGGCAGGGTTTGATAAGCCGCAAAGATGGATGAAAAATGTTGAAAATGAGCCGTGACATACCTAAATGGAAAAGTTTTTGTTAGCTGTCATGGTTTATAATAGAACACATATTTTTTTCTACATGAAATTTACCCTTTCACCTTAACAAAAAAATATTTGGAAAATCATAACTTCAAAAAGTTTTGTGCAATAAGGTATTAAGAATTTGGGTTTTAAAAATATTTTGTTAATAGCTTATCTGAAACCTTTTTTTTTTTTGAATTTCTCTGCTTTATAATTGATTACTCTAAGAGATGTTTAAGAGTTTTTACATACATTTGCACATTTTAGTTTATTGCTATCATATATCACAAAAAGAGCACCAAGAAGTCATAATATTTCAACAGTTCTATATTACATGAAGCAAATCCTCAAAAAATAAACTATCTATGAGGTAAAAATGAACACAATTATAACATTAAACAAAAAACAGTTAAAAATTTTAGACGAGGAAAAAAATATTCATTTTAAAACAAATAAAATGAAAATGAAAAAAAAAAATCTATAATTCACTTAAATATCTTTGGTATAAGAAATTCTTATGTTAGATATAAAAAAAAAATAATCACTCACAATTATTGTATCTAAGAATTACAAATCAATGGATCATATGATTTACTATCTACCAGTCACAAAGTGAAAAAAAAAGGAAGCAGCAAGATGTGGCAAATCAAAATCAATAACCAAATTTAATTGCTCATAAAAAAAAAAAAAAAAACCCTTTTTAAGAATTTATCTATGTATTGATTAATTAAATGCGATTTTTTGAACTTTTGCATTAATACCAGGAAAAAAAGAAAATAACTTATTGAAACAAAATAAATACCAAACAATGACCTTTCAAATAACAAAGTTAAAGGATTGGGAAAATCAGATCCTTGAAGGTTTCTTGCAACTATGGCCATAGCAACTTTTATATGGGATTTGTCTGCATTGCTTTTAGCTTTTTCAAAGGCTTGTTTAAACACTGAAACATAAATAATGCATTTTTAGGTCATTTTATACATAACTTAAAAATGTAACAATGCATACAGAATGAGGTTTTTCTATATTTTATTTCAAAATGGGGAAAAAAGAGAAGAAAAAAAATTAAAATATTGCTTTTCATACATTATTTAAATATACACTTATATTATTTACTAACTGAGAGAAACCTGATAAACATTTTATTCTTCACTCTTCATATGAAGGTCACATTAGAGTAGCTGTTTAGACTAAATGAATCCCATTTAATACTGTTCTTATGAATAATATTTTATCACAATAAATTTGCAGAATTCTCTAACGAAAAAAAAAGGTTTAGGTCAGTGATTCAAATCACTATACTGCCGTGTGCAGGTAAACGGCAGTATCTGCAGAAATGAGGTTTCAAGATATTTGAAGAAACGTGTTTTGGAGTCAATACTAACAATAGGGAAATGTTAGAATTAGATGTCTTTTTCGCGCCTTTTTTTCAGCAGAAACCAAATAAGCGAGCTTGTACAATAAAGATAACGTACAATAGATGACAAAAATGCAAAAAAAATGAAAAATGAAAAATTTGCAGTTACTGCCCTTTACCTGCACACGGCAGTATAAACTCAAACATCTGACGAACCCTTGAACGACTTTTACATACATCTATATTGAAAATCAACAATTACGATAGTAAGCCTGATGCCGTAGAAAGAATGGAATTAAGGGAAAGGAGAGATGTTAATCAAGACAACCTTGATGGCAATTTGTGTTTCATTATGGTTTCACTCTATAACTGTTGGTGTTGAAGCAAAATGGTAAAAAAATGCACTTAAAATTATTTTGGATTAAACTACTTTTATCAGTTTGGAAAATAAAAAAAAAATCTATTTTCATTGATTTACTTTTCTTATGCATTTTTGTATGTATTATTCCTTCATACAAATAATATAAATATGTATGACATTTAATAGATTTTATGTATTTAATAGATATTTTTTAACCAAAGAAGTATTATGTTGTGTTGATCAAATTTTGTTGTTTTCTCACACACTTTATTTGAATACAGCTAAAAACATTGGAATGAAATTATACAGCAAATATACTATTGTTCCAATACAGAAATATATTTATTGAAAACATATTATCTAAATCATTTAATCAAACAAATACATAGCCAGACAGAGCTTATGTTAAAAACAAACATCTAAATAGGAAATACTAACATTTAAATGACTGTTCATATTGCTTTGCTTTGAGAAATGCCACAGCAAAACTGCAAAGTAGACTGGTATCCACTTTTTTCAGCAGAAGAAATTCTTTAATGGCTTCATTTATATGCCCATTAACACTAAAATACACATGAATTTTACAACAATGAATATTTTACATATTCTAACAAGATATACATATAAGAAACAGAGTACTAATGTGCTAAGTGCAAAAGTGGTACCTGCACCTGATACAAAATTGATCATTCTGATACAAAATTGTATTTTTACTGATACAAAACTGTTTGAACTGATACAAAATTGGCATTTTTGCTGATACAAAGCTAATACAGAAATGAGTTTTTGATTTTCCACCCCTGAACTTACTGTGATTATACAATTCACTAATTTTAGCCATTACATTGATAATGAGTTTATACATATCTTCAAAAGCAAAACTAATATATCTATGCTTGTCATTCAAAAATGTCCAGAGTATTATTTTTCCCTCAATGAAAACAATTTAGAGATTAGAATGTTATAAACCCAGAACACAAGAAAACATTTGTTCTCAAAAACTTGAAAGCAAAACTCGCGAAGCTGAAGCTTTTTCACGGTTCAACCATTCTCCCCTTCCCCCAGTTTCTTAGTGGATAATTTTTTTATGTAGTCCTACCAGGAATCTAGCAGTTTATCCAGTGTTTATAAGACACAGTGCACATTACATCATTCCTAATAATAATTATGATCACAACAAGCGATGGTTATTGCATTATAATTTACAAATACAAATACAAAAGTGACGACCAGCAACAGGCTCTTGGCTCAGCTAGGCTGGTTCCTAGTCAATTTACAATCCCCAATGAAGATCAATGGCCCTCCTGAAACTATCGACTCTCTTGCTTATTACCACCTCTTCCGGTAAGCTGTTTCAAGGTTCCACTACCTGCTAAAATAATAATTTTTGCTAATATCCATGTTAGCCTGAGATTTAAATGGCTTAAAACAATGACCCCTTGTCCTATTTTCAGTGCTAAACTTTAGCCCCGTAACATCTTTCATTTAAATAAATTTAAACATCTGAATGATGTCCCCTCGGTCCCTTCTTTGAACATAAGGAGATCAAAACTGAACAGCATACTCCAAATGAGGTCTTACCAAACTTCTAAGTACTGTATAATATACAAGTAAATTTTACATACATTTCTCGGGAGCATATATTTTCAATAATGCAGAACTCAAACTGTGTTCTTCTGATGACAGAATATTTTGTTTCTCTGAAGAAGTCAATAACATTACTTGCAACAACTCATACTGATGTTTATTGCAAACTGTTCTGATTAACATCCAAAGAAAGTAAGAATATTTCATTTATAAGGAACGAAAAAACAATTTTAAATTTTGGCAAAACCTTTTAAAATAAAATACATAAAAAAAAGGAGTTGCACTTTGTAAGAAGCAAATATCTTGGTAAATCTGCATAATAACAAGATCAAATAAAATAAAACATACCACAATAATCTTGCATAGTTGGCCCTAACTATTTCTACATTTTCTGCTTGTCCATTTTCTTGAAATAAATCTAAAGCTCTGAATGAAAAGAAAAAGGAAATTTTAGAAATAATTTCAGTCACTGAAAAAATAAAAACATGACCAAGAAAAAAAATTATTTTGCAAAAGAAAAAGGCAAGAAGTTTCAGCTGTAACAAATCTTGATTTCACGCTGAACAAATTTCATAAAAATTGTATAGTATTAAAATGCAATGGAGGGATATTTTAGCGTTTTTCTATGTATAGTGTCAGAATTCATGCAGTTACTAGGACCAGTATAGCTGGGCCCAGAGCCTGTTGCTGGTCGTCACTTTTGTATTTGTAAAACAGAAACACAGAAAAATAAGTTTCTTTTTATTGACCTATGTAATGCATGTATGACTAATGGTGGTTTGATCGAAGAAACAGGCTCTGGCATAGAGAGGTTGTTTTGACTCCAATGTCCCCTAAACTGATCTAAGGACTGGGATACCACAATTATGAGGAATTTGCAAAAGAATTGGTTATACAAGGGTTGCGTTCCACAAACCGGTCACTAACTGCAGCATTCTATGATCTACCCGTTAATGCACCGGTTACCCTTTAAGCTGTTGATTGGTTGATTGAAGCACATGATCATTAGCTGTCACATGATCAACTAACCGGTAGCTACCGGTCATGCTCTTCGAACCTATGCAAGGTTATATACAAAAAGATACACAAGGTAATGATTAAATGGTGATAAAGGTTAATTTGAATTTCGACAATTATCTTTACTGACTGCTCTTTAAGTGTTCATATTTTGAGCAATAAACAAACATACCTCTTGTAGGAATTCAATGAAGCATTATAAATACAACGCCTTTCCAGAAGCATTCCCAAAATATTAAATGCCTCAGGTACAGTATTTTTATTTCCTGAAACATAAATTACACTTTTAGAAAATGCATTTAAAACATAGCAGAGAGCAATCTGACAAATTGGAAAAGAAAGAAACACAAAATAATATTTACCAATAAATTTTTCAGCGCAATCCACAGCAACAACAATAGCATTCATCTGCTCTATGTTATATCTATAAGCTTCCGTGTTTTTGTTGGTAGTATCAAGAAGTGTTTTACACACGATTCTTGAGTAACCCAGTAGTGCTTCTGTCTAAATAAAAATAACTTTTTATATAACAAATACCAAGAAAAAGGGTTGAAATAACAAAAAGTTTTGCATATGATATATATCATTAAAAAAATAAAAGCCTTGAACAAGAAAATACTACTTAGTACCCGTTTTTCTTTAACAAAAGAGTTATAACTTTTTCTTTAACACACATACAAAAATAAGTAAATAAAAAAATAAAATAAAATAAATAAAAAAACAACAAAACAAAAGATGATCCTCTACTCGCACACACGACGCACGTAGGAAAAGTTGCCAAAAAATGTCTCCCAAAGCTTTGCTTTTGAAAGAAAAAATTGATGTGCTGTAATTTGACAAAAATGAAAAATGAAACATTAGAAAATTTGCTGAGTATTTCAATACTGGAAAAACAGAAACGGCAGAAATTGTACAAAATAAAGAGAAGTTGATGAAAACATGGTATTCCAAACAGAAATAACATTCAATATAGAATGTCATCTGAAAAGGGACATGGATAACAACTCAATAAATATGTGTTTGAATTGTTTTGTCAAGTGCAAAGCAATCAATTTCATGTTTCAGGACCAATGTTGCAGACAAAAAAATTGGGAACTCTGCATACTTAGGAATGGACAACTTAGCACGAAATGGAGGGATCGAAAGATACATTTTATTTTGTTTAATGCTGCAAGTGGGAAGTTCACAACAGTGAGGAAGCTATGAATAGATGGATTGATAAACTGTCATCCTTAAAACCAAGAGCCCAAAAACATTTTAAATGCAGATGAAACAGGGTTCTTTCATTTCGCATTACCAGAAAAAAACTACATACTCCAAAGGTGATAATGTTTGTCCTATCCACCTCAAGGGATGCGTTGATTTTGTTGATTGTGCCTTCACAAAAGCAGCATTTGCTAACTTTTAACAGAGATTGATTACATTGGTGCCAAAAAGTGAAAATAACATTTAACGGTTTTAGTGTACTCTAGTATGGATGATGTATAACAGCAACCCTTCATTACAAGAAAAGTGGCAAAGCCAAGATACTTTAAAGGTATGAATCAGTAAAACTTGGCTTTCAATGGAAAGATAACAGAAAAGCCTGGATGAACTAGGATTTAATGACTGAATGACTCAGATAAAATGAACGAATTGGATTTAAAAAATTGGGTATCAGAAGAGTAAGGTTCTTTGCTCTTTGGACTATGCAACCATTCATCCAGATAAGAAATTGACCTGCAAACTTTTGGAACAAGGTGTCAGAAAAAACTAACTAATTTTAAAACACATCATTTCAGTATTAGATGGAGGAAAATGAAGGGCAAGTTCGGTAAAAATATATGTCTTACAGGCATCTTCATGGATAAATGCAGCATGGAGAGTGATCAAGACAACAACAATTAATAGCTGCTTTCTAAGAGTTGGGTTTAGAAAATAACCATCAGTTGTTATGTTGAAGAAGGTACAGTAAACGACAAAGAACCCATTAATGAACTAACAAAATCAATATGCCTCACTGGTGAAAATGTTTTTAATGGCGATGAATTTGCTACCATTGATGGAGATGGTGAAAGTGAAATACATTTCTCAGACATGGAGGAAAAAGTTGAAAACATAACATACAATGAAATCAAAAGTGAGGGAGAAGAAGATGATTTACAAATAGTGGAAGCAGCTTCTAAAAAGACGAAGACAAGAGGCTCACATGATGCTAAAATATATATCAATGAGCTAAGACATTTTTACACCACAAAAAATAAAATGATGAAACAGGAGTAAATTAATACAAGAATGCAAAATGTATCATGAAGACATGATGAGTAAAAACTACTCGAAACAAACTTCAATTACATCTTTTTTTACAAAAGTAACATAGGTATGCTTATGTACTTTTCTCTGTATATTTTAAATTATTTTATTTCTTTTAAAACTGGAATTAAAGTATGTGTAAAGCTTATTCCATTTCATTATTTTTCATTAATTACAAAAACATAGCTTTTGATCATGAATAAGTTTTATTTTACTTTGACGGCCGCATATATGAATCATGTTCGTTCTATACCGTTTTGATTCTATAAAGCGGCTGATTCAATAAAGAGGGTAATTTGATAAAGCTGGATATTGTACTGTTTTTTGACGATTTGATTCATTAAAGCGGTTGATTAAATTAACTGGCGTCCACTGTACTTAGTGTAAATTATTATTCTGTAATTATTAAGATTTTTTAGAGATTAATTTTGTATTTACTTTCTGTTGCCTGTGGCTAAGCAGGCACCCTTTTAAACCGGACAATAATTATGTCCCTGTAGGTCTCCTTAATAGAGAAGTTTTATTGCATTTTAAAAAGGCAAAAGTAATTACCACACCTTTATGTTATTATTTTCCATCATTTTCATTATCTACTATTTTGAAAAAAATATTCAACATTATTTCAGATTTAACAAACATGCTATTTAGTTTAATTGCTGGTAAGTTCAATCTTTGTGATTATCGATACAAAATTCAAAAGGAAATTTTCTACAGTTACAAGATGTTCTTTTTCTTTTCTTTTTTTTTTGATAAACATTTCTTTTTCTTCTTCCTTTTTTTGAGTTTAATTACATGACTAAACTAAAATTATACTTACATGAGATCCTAGTGTAGATGCATGTCGATACAGATCCATGGTTTCAGCATGTGCGATTTTATCTGCAATAAATGCTTGTCCAATCCAACTCAATGGATATGTTGGTTCTGTTGATTGTGCCTTCACAAAAGCAGCATTTGCTAACTATTTTGAAAGACAGATTAATTACACTTCTTTAATAAGTAATTCATATTTTAATTTGCACATATTAAACAAAAATACCTCTATGTTCCCTTTTTCAAGATACAAAATCCCCAAATTTGTCCACGTTTCTGCATTCTAAAAAAATATAAAAAAGTAAAAATTATTTTTAAAGTGTTAAATAAAAAGTCAGGGAAAAAAAGAAAAAAGAAACATAACATATTCCTCACATTTGGGTTAATTTCAAGAGATTGAATTAAGGCATGTTGTCCAAAAGCATCATCATTCAAACCTAAACAAAATGATTGTACAAAACATTAAATTTAATTAAGTAACATCAGCAAAATAATTAAACAGTGATTTATTTTTTAAATAAGAATATGAATGAAAAACTTTCAGATAAAACGTAATTTTAAAGCAGTGACTTGTACTAATGGCTAAAGAAAAATTAAGCTTATAATAATGCACATTTCTATGACTAATTGAAATTATGATGATAGATTTCAAAGAGGAAAGCTCTATTACAAACACTATAAAAAAAAAATCAATTTGCTTTTCCATTTTTCCATCAACTAAGAGTAATTTCATAAAAACTCTGTGCTATTTTAATTTGGCATATTAAATAATGGGAAAAATAATAACAAACAGAAAAACCCAAAATTTAATCGAATTGCACTGTTGAGTGCAACAGTGGGCACCACTAGTGTTTAGACAGATAAAAGCAATTTGTTAATGAAAAAAAAACCTAAGTTAGTTTAAAATTGCATCTTTTTGAATAAAATTTCGTAAGAAGTTACCAGAACTCTTTCTTTTAGCAAATACAGTTACAAAATACCCAAAGACCCTTGATATACAGTCAAAGGTTATTTTTTAACATGAAATGTTCCTTTACACAAAACACTTGTTTGATCCATTGAGTTAACCATCACTTAATAATTTATAAGATAAGATGAAATCAGACTTTGTAGTTGCTTTGAAAAAAAATCAGGACACAATTTTATAAAAATATCAGAAAAAAAATCAAAGCTCACAACGAGTCTCCTTTTTTAGTTTCGTACATACATAAAAGCCTATTTTTTAAAAAATCTAGTTATTTTTCCTTTAAAATTTCAATTTCATTTTGAATTTTCCCAGTGATCTCTTCTATTTCTTTTCTTTTTTTTAAAAAATATGAATACGTTTTTCACATCCATGCCATAATTTGAAAATTTTGAATCAAATGGGGACACAACAGTTTAGAGTTCTAAGTAATTGGTTAGGTGTAATAAATTTCAGCAGCTTAGTTTCTTATTCTAAGCAAAAGTAATTTCCATTAAAAAATTAAATAAATAAAAATGCACTGATTAATCGGCTAAAAGTCATTGGGCCATTCCAGCAATATGTGTGTGACTTTTCGACATCATTTCTTTGCAAAAAACAATAAAAAACAATATGATATTTTTTAAATATTTCTTAATAGTTTCTATTGGAGTAACAGAACATATGTAAGAGTCTTTAGGTAGCTTTTTTTTCAGAGGATAATTCAAAAATTTTTTAATAAAATTTTAAATGCAGCATTACGTGTGTGACTTGAAAAATATGAAAATAAGCTGTACCTCATATTATTTTATTTCCTGTGAAGTTTTAAAAGGTAAATGAACAGTATTTTTTGTGCATGTGTCTAAGTATACCAAGTAAGTATTCCATAAATATTTTTTTCCTAAAGCTCGTTCAGTAGCAATAAAAAATATTTTATTAGCGTTCCGTGTGTGACATTAGATCTTTACATGTGTGACTGTGTGCAGCAGTTGAGAGGGATTTCCTAATAAATATCCACAGTTTACGACAGATCTTTGCCAAATTGCGCACAGAGGTTCTTTGGTGCTCAGGAACTCATATAGAGATTTTTGTCCCCTATGGGGGTTTTGACCCCCCCCCCCCCCCCAGGGGAATTCCTTACTCAAATTTAGTTTACATCGGACGTTTGCCAAATTTTTGCACAGAGGTCCTTTGAAGCTCAAGAATTCACATAGGGGTATTTTCACCCTTATGGGGTGTCGGCCCCCCCTTAAGGTTTTTTTACCAGACAATCTGTGAAACGGAATAGTTAGGCCTCTTATTAACAATGATAACATTTTTTGAATCAAAAAAAACTATCATTGGCTATTATTTATATAAGAATTGCTGTAGCTGATGTTGTGATTGGTCCATGATATCTAAGTACTTTAAGTACTGTTACGCGCAGCGTAATTAAATACGCTGCGTGTAACATAAACAAACATCTCAAAACATGTCTTTGTCTAATGTATATAAATCTTACATCACTGGAATCACTATTAAATTCACTATTATTAAATTATTTTTAAAAACCTCGTTTGTGCAAAGACATGTTAACTAAAAAAACTGCAATCTAGACAATGTTTTTTCGATATTTTGTGTATGATGCGACACTAATTAAAAATAAAACATGCCATACATAGTGCAATTTTACTATATTTTAAACTATTTATTTTTTGTAAAATAAGTAAAAGACAGCTCATCCTAATGGTTTTTTACCTTCCAGAAGCAAATGAAATATGATTCCTGCCAAACTACTTGACCATGCAACTTCTAATATAAGATATCGACTTGGGAAATATTACGTAAGAATGAGGTTGAACCCTCCCCCAAAAATAAGGGTATGTAGAGATTTTTTCAACCCCCTCCCCCTCAGGACCCTTTACGTAGTTAATGAATAGCCCCTAACTTTGATAAAAGACGATCTCTACATCTGCAATTTCAGAACTTCAATTTCTAAAAATTTTTGGGGAAATGCTCCGAACTTCATTCTAACATCTAACGTTATCAAAGATAACCAATTCAGTTTTTAGGAGTTCTGAGTTTTTCAAGGTACAGATATCTGATATTTTTTATGAAGAAAGGGGGTTATAGAATTACTTACCCCATAGATCCCCGAAGACGTCGAGCCCCCGCCCCCCCCCCCCCAATAATTTTTGAAAGATGGGCGATATTTATTGACGTTAGGGTAAGGAATGGGATTTGGCGGCAATTACTTATCTATTTTTTTGAAAACTAGAATGAAATCCATCACCCCTCCCCCAATTTTTCGAAATTGAAGTTCCAAAATGCAGTTACCGACAAACTTTGATGGTGTTAGGGAAGGGAGGAAGGGGGTGTTCCGGGGCTCTCCCCAAAAAACATTTTTAAATAGATGAATTAAAAGACGAAGTTTTTGAGCAATATTCAGTGATAATAGGGAGAGGGGTTTAAAGCTCTCTATCTGAATTTTTTCGGAATTTTAGTTTTTACATTTTTTGACTACGAGAGCATCAGTTCACTTTACTTTAAGGGGACTGCGTGCTAAGTGCCTCAATCAATTGTTTTAAAAATTCAATTTTTGACGAGTTAGATGGTATATTAGAGAAAAGGAGTTCGATGGCATTGACCGGAAATTTTCCAAAATTGAAGTCTTAAAAACACGATTGTAGACCACATTTGGTAATGTTTGGGGCTTGGCAATTATTCAAAATTGTAGTTTCAAAACAGCAGTCTTAATCGATTTTTGATATTGTTAGAAGCAGGGCTGTGGAGAGTCGAAGAGTCGCAGTCGGACTGATTTTGGGGTAAAGGAGTTGGAGTCGTTAAAAAACATGCCGATTCCGACTCCGGGCTTTCTTTTTCTTTAATTTTCGCTGACTCTCTTTGCATTTTTTAAAAAACTGACTACCAATTGGTTTGATTACATCTATAAAAGCCTACTAATAAGAAAATAACTGTCATTAGCAACCAGCTGGCTTGATTGTTTATCGAATTTTCTGTAATAGCCAGCAACGCTGTTCCCTAGTTTGCTTGTTCTTCATCATTCTTGAACTAATAGCAACTGTCAGCAAACGGTTTTGTTGCCTAACATTTACAGTAATCACTTTTAAACAAAAATAATATCACTTTTTTTACTTTGATCTCAGTTACAATATTGTAAAAAGACAGATTCCTTGAGCAAGTCGGTGCCCGTAGCTGGGGGGGGGGGGGGGGTTAGGGTGTTCTGTAAATTCAAATAAGTGTTGGCGCACAATAGTGCAAATCCAAAAAATATGATAAAATATATCTGGTTTATCAATCTAAAGACTATATCTACAAGCTTGATTCTCACTAAAGAGTATAAAATAAAATAAGTATATGATTTCTTGGTTACAACACTCAATAATTACAGTTAATCTTAAAATCTTCATATTAAGATTAATTCTAAACCAGACAATAAAATTAAAACTAGAACGAACATGAATTATAGGAAAAACAAAAGCTATTTGTACAAAGCTGTATACCGCCGCATTTTCAAAACCCAAAATTTGCTTCCCCCCCCTCCCTCCCACTTTTAGCTCACCCCCTAGGGGCAGGGACTTTTAGTATGTTTACTTACTAACTACCCCTAACAATATTCTAAACTCTTATTCTGAAGTCAAAAATTATAGCATATTCCATGCACGCTACAGTGTGCTCATTGACTGGACTAAATTCTTTAGCATAGAAAACAAAAATAAAGCATATTTTACGAATAATACTTATTACTTTAGCTATACTTTAGCCAACTATCAGAACAAAGAAGAAAATTGAATAGATCTCACCTAATTGAAGCTATATTGTAAAATTTTTTGATAAATTCAGAACTTTTATTAGCACCACACTCAAAACCAACTGATCTGTGCTGTGTGCAATATGAAAATAAAATCTCCATTCAGAAATTCGGAGAATTCCGCTCAAATTCATTCCAAGTAAAAAAAATAAAAAATAAAAATATGTATGAGATGCGGTAAATCCATAAAATTGTTCATCCCTTTTCCAGATATTAACAGCCGCTTAAGAATAAAGGCAAAAAAGGGACGGAGGAAATGAAACTTTTTTTCATTCACGTAGCTTCCTTTTTTTTCTGCCCTCCGAGCAGTTGTTTGCTCGTAAATTACTTCCCCCTACTGTTGCCCTTCTATAACTGCTATTGGGTGAAGATATTTTTCCAAGGGGCAGCAAAACTGCTGACCATGCAGCAGGAGTCGGGGTGACACAGACTTGAAGTTTTGGTGTCTGGTTGAATCGTCGTGATTGGTTACGAGCGGAGGTGTGACAGGGGCAAACCAGTTGAAGTCCCAAGAATCATTCTTAGAGTTTGCAAGCGTGAACGCTAACAGATGGAAAACTTGTAATATTTTATTAGCGCTATGCAAAGTGCTAGAGATTTAAAATCTGTTTCACGCCCCCCAATTCTTTGTTTTTTGTTGTTTTTTTTAAACTGAAATACAAAACGCTATATATGAGTAATTTATTCGACCATGTACAATTTTTCTGGGGGGTCAAGCCCATCCGGTCCATAGTGACGAGCCGCCTCTGATGCTCAGTACCACTTTTGGGAAATTTACATAAAGAAAAATCAAAACTATTCCAGCATTAAAAAACAATAAAATAAATGGAAACTCAGAAATACCACCAAATACTACACAGCAGAAAAGATATTTTCTGCTAAAAAAAAGAATTAGAAAAACCTTTGCGAGTTTACTTCACTCCTAAGCAAGCATGGTGTGCTGAAATGCAAACTTTTGGCTTTATTAATTGATATTCTTATTTAGCTGAACATAATATTGTTGCATAAATATAACGTGAGTCACCGAATTTGTCTTTACATGCAAAAAAAGAAAAAGATATTTTTTTATTTAGGAGAGCAAAATAAGCAATAAATAAATGAATACTCAATCTGCTAATTTAAAATAAATAAATAAATAAATAAAACGATAAAAATGATCAATACTAGAGACGTAGTACTCAGTAACTACTCGGTACTCGGCCTACTCGGCCAATTTGCCGAGTACTCGGTACTCGGCCAAATTCTGATCAGATACTCAGCCAATACCGAGTAGTTGCAAAAAATTGAATATTGTCCAAGGCAGATACTAAAATTTATAGAAAAAAGAGCAAGCATTATATTCTGCAAACATTTACAATTAAAATTTATAAGTCAAATTTTAAATTTTGAGAATAATGAAGTTTGTAATGCTTCAATGGAATAAATCTTTATTTTAATGTCCCCAAAGTTGATAAAAATTATTTATGTAAAATTATGCAAAAAAAAGTATAGAAAATATGAAATTTTTATGTTGAAAATAGATTTTTGTTACAAACAAAAATTAATTATAAAAAATTATGAAAATACCTTTGCTTAAAAAATAAAAGGAAATAAAACAATGTTAAAAGCACAGTGCAGTAACACTGCAGACATGTGTTTTGGCATTGCAAGGAATTCCTTTTTCAATGCACAACATGGGAGCTCGTGGATTTAAAGGCATCCGACAAAAGTCAGATTTTTTTGTCGAATGTCTTAACATTCTTCAGCTCATATGTTATGCACTGAAAAAGACGTTCCTTGTAACAGGGGGGGGGGGGGCAGAAACACATGTCTGCAGTGTTCCTGCACATTTGTTGTATTAAAATTATTTATGCTTTGCGGACTAAAACTATAATTGATTGGTATAAATTTGTTTTAATTCCAACTTGATTAATCATACCTTTTATTTATTTATTTTTAATTTTAAAAATAATTTTTTTGTAAAATTTTTGACACAAACAAAATTGTTTATATAATGCATAAATTGAATTTCAGCAGGAATTTAGTGTTAAAAACTATTATATGGACAAGGAGGTCTATACTACTATTCCAATAAGTTCAAAATTCATCACATGTGTGTCGGTGGTTCTTCATAAAACATAACTGGTACTTGGTAACTCGGCCGAGTACTCGGCAACTCGGCCGAGTAGTAAAAGGCCGAGTACTCGGTACTCGGCTACTCGCCGAAAGTGCCACTCGGTACGTCTCTGATCAATACTGAATCCAAATGGAACCTAGCAGCTTTAAGGAGTAAAGGAGTGACAGTAAACAAGAAGCTATATTACATATGAGGCAGTGAGAAGCAAAGGGATGTAAGTGACAAAATTAAAAATTTGGAGATAATCAGTACAAATGATAAGTGGACCTCTCCTCTGTCTTGGGGCTGGAGATAGTACTAGTAGCTCTAGTAGGTACTGCTGTACAGCATGATTTAGATTTTTTAAATGAAAGGGACTATAAAGGGACTTAGATGAAAGGGAAAGGAAAACCTAGGATCTGTACTTGAAACTTTAAATAGTCCACTTACATCCCTTTGCTTTTCACTGCCTCATATGACTAAATACTTTACTGATTAAGCAAAGATAAAATCTCAGCATCATATTAAATGCAATGACTAAACAATGGTCAAGTTCAAAATATTTACCTTTACCAATTGCAACGACACCAAGGGCAATCCAATGAGCTTGATATTGAGCAGCAATAGAAACAGCTTTTTGAAAACAAACAAAAGCTTTTTTTTTTGCAAACTCTACTTTCGTATTTGAATCAAAATGCAGAAGAGATTGATAATAATAACTAACACCCAAATCATGCCATAAGGTGCTTACATTATCTTTAATTACGATGGCACGACCGAAAAACCTGTAAAAAATAATACAAACAAACAGCAGTCAGAAAAGTGAAGTACAAGTAAATTAGTAAAACCAAAAATGTACCAGTTCAAGTTTAAAAAACTCGTTAATTTAAAATCCTTAAAACTAAAAATATTCCTGATGGTTGGAACTGTGATTTTTTAAATTTATTATTTAAGTACAATATTATCCCAATTTGAAGACATGTCCCCACCAAGATCGGGTCCCTAATATTCGACTTGGCTGACATAAAGTCCTGGCTGCCCTAAAAATGAGAACCCCACAAAAAGAAAAATCACACAAAGCACTAAAGGAATTAGGGCCATCATTGCAAAGAAAAAGTATTAATAATCATTACTAAGTGACAAAAATTAACAAACTTCGTGTATGAGCATTACACAGCTCTTATTTATATTGCAAGGGCATTTGAGAACAAAGCCGCCAAGAGTCCCTTTCAGTTTACCCCTTCCTCCATAAAACTAATAAAATTTATACTACTCTGATTCCCAGGTGAGCCTCTAGTTTTCAACTTGGCTGACATAGTCTCTCATTGGTCCTGTGAGAGTACTGCTAACTGTTGTATATACTGTCGTGCTAAGTGCAAAAGCGGGTAACTGCAACTGAGTTAAAAATGAGAAATTGAAAGTTTTGTGCTTCTATGTATTTGATTCAGATTCATTATTTTTTTTTAAATATTTCTCTTTAACAAATGACCATAAAGCATTGTATGTAGGTGAAACAAGGACAAAGAATCCTCGTAATTCAATTTAAATGAAAAAGTGCAGATATGACTTTTGTGCTTAACACGGCAGTATAGGGAAGCAATCAAACTGGTTTGCAGAATGCAGCTAGTATAAAATATATATAATACATAAATATCAATTGATTTTATAAATATTAAAGAAGAAGAAACAAACATAGTGCTCTCCTTCACATGCATACATGCACAAATACATATAATTTCGAAACTTACTTGGAACCATACATCAAAATTTCCGATTTGTTACACACAACAGCCTCTGTTTCTATTTTCTGGTGCAACTGATGAGGAACTGTTACAGGGAACCACTTTTCATCCAAATGGAAAAGCAAAGTGCATGCATCCCCGGCTAACTTCCACAAAGAGGATAATCCTGTGTTTGAGGCTGCAACTCTGAAAATGCAATGTGCGATAACTGCATTCTTCCCCTTTCTTAACATCAATACAGTTTAGCTTTGTAATTAGAAAGACTTCATAGAAGAGTTTTTACTTCAGAAATTAAAAAGACTAAACACATAATAAGTAACACAAAGATGAAAAACAAAAGAGTGGTCGATGAAGAGCAAACTGATTTTGCACGATTAACATGCAAAATAATTTTAGTGTTATTTAAATTAGTTAGCAAAAAGAGTAAGAATAAAAGAAAGAAAATAAGCTATTAAGAAAGCAAATACATGTTAAGATCAAACAAATTAAAAACTAAAAACTGACACGTTTCAAATAATTTATAGTACATTTTTAAAACAAATTTAAACCAGTGATTAAAACTTTTTACGACATCTTGCAATTATGCATTCTGTAAAAAAGAATCCAATCTTCATTTGATCCCATACAATGACTATTTGAACAATTACACATTTTCATTTGAATTAAATACAACAAATTTGGAAAAAAAAAAGAAAGAAAGAAAGACACACACAGAGAGAAAAATGACACTGAAATAACTTCGTATTTTGTTTTTGTTCATTGCAGTTGCAATACATAATTCAAAAGCTGTTGTACAGTTAAATTCAGGTAATGTGAAATGGTCATCAAAATTTTTTCCTATCTAACAACACACAAGAGTTTTGTTTCTAAAATTAGAGAGCTAAGAATAACTCATGTAGTTCTGAGTGGTTCTAAAAATTATTAATAATTCAAAAAAATTCAAAACTCTAATACTGTAAAAGCACTAAAACTTGAAAGATAGAGTCTATAGATATATTTTTACAAAATAAAAGCAAAATTTTTAAAGTAAATAATTTCTTTAGTAGTTATTTGTAAGTAATGATGTTAACCATGGAGAAGGTCTGATTCATCAATAGACCCTGCCTAGAAACCTTGGATTGGGGGGGGGGGGCTCAAAATTAAAGACTGTATAGAAAATTAGAAAAAAAATATTATTTTTATTTGTTTATTGTGATGTTTAAATCAACAGGGGGTTGAGCCCCATCTTTCAGTTGAAATAGGAAGCTAAAATTCTTCAAATTCTTCCAGTATATTGCTATCCACAAGTCTAAAAATATAGAGGAGTGTCCTGGTATCTAGGAGAAACTTTTTTTTTACATGTATTTTTGAACCACTCTAGGGGAGGGAGGGTGTTATGTATAAGGTTTTGGTTTTAAAACAAAATTCTGAAAATACTTGGGGTGTAAGTAAAAAGCACCAACTCAACTAAGGCACCTAGTAGGACATAAATGTTACTAATTAATTTCATAAACAATGAAAGGAAGTTGAACGTCAAGTATTTTAATTTTAAAAATATTTCAGGGAATTGAAAATATTATTGCAATTGTTTGCACGTGATCCATAAAGTATTTGAACAAAAAAGGGATTGGATAAAATTATCAGTGGTTTAGGGGGTCATGAGTCTTGTGACCCTCCCCTTGTATTCACCCCTGTGCCCAGGTCTAGAAGTCTTTCATGCAAAATGGAATGAGAAGCAAAGGAATGTAAGAGAACATTTTAAAGTTTTGAGCAAAACACATTTAAAGTTCAAATCCAATGTAAGCTTTAATTGATTTTCCTTTTTCGTAATCATGCTGTATAGCAGCACTTACCAGATCTACTAGTACTTTTTCTTGCCTGAAACTGAAAAAAGGCTCTCCTACCATTTGTACTGATTATCTCCAAATTAAAAAAATTTTGGCCCTTACATCCCTTTGCTTCTCATTGCCTTAATTCAGGTCATAACAAGAGCTAAAATTACCTAGATAGAACATTGAGAGCTTCTTGACAATAATCTCGAGATAATCCATACAGGCAATCAGAAAATGATTTCTTGGCATACAGCACATATGTTTCAGCTAAGCCTAGCATGTGGAAAAAAAGGAAATTAAAAAAAATTGTTTTGCCAAATAGCTCTTATGCAATAATTTCTGTGCATCATTAAAGCTGTTTTTTTTTTCCCCGAGCCAAACATAAAATGCAATATGTTTGTATTTTCACAAAAACCATAAAAGAAAAAATAACCATCAATAAAGTACAAGTTTTAAAAAAATATTTTGGATAAATATCCTTTATTACATCTCTCCATGATTCTTTGTGACTACTGCTTAGCATCAATAGATCACAACTTTTTCTGCATTGAAAAAAGGATTCTTTGAAGTTGACGATTCAGATGGAAAATATATTTGCAAATATGGAATCTTAGTTGAAATTAATGAATATCTAGACTTCATTTTATATTTTGTATGCATGTAATGAAATTAAATTAAACGGCTGGTACCAAGCTACTATTAGTGGCTTGGTACTTCGTTGGCCCTTAATGATTTAGATGCAATGTGATAGTCTGCATGATGCTAATGCTAAAATGCATGCATTGGTGCATGTCAATGCTAGTTTCTACTTCAAATAACTACTAGTGAAGAGATTTAATTTTATGGTCGTTTTTGAAACTGATTTTATGTACTGTACAATTGTAATAAATGGGCCAATTAAAATCAAATGTTTTGCTGTAACAAATTAAATATTCATTGGAAAGGCATTTGCATCAAACTGAAGTGCTGCTTGCAACCCAAAATACATGGATGCTACTCGAATTTGTGCTTCAATATATTTTTTTCTTTATTCAGCTTACAGTTTATAATGAATCATACATTAGTAAAAGAGTCACTAAAAGTGTTAATATCATTTTATTTAAACAGCTGCAAAATATAACTTCTAATACTCAACAATGGCTTGGTGTTGGTTTTTTTCCCCCTTTCGCAAAGTTCAATAGTGAAAAGTTCATTTAGTTTAAACATAAACACAGTTACTTTGACAGTATTTACTTTTAGAGACACAGATTGATCACCTGATAGCAATACTAGATTGTGAAAAAATTTTAAATGATCAAAAACAAATTTAAAGGATTTTTTTTTAGTTTGGTTTCACTATAGCTCACCATCAACGACATTGCAATAAAAGTAAATGTTTTGAGATCACAGACCTCTGTAAATAGCAACTTGATATTTATATGCAGGTTATGAGACGCAATAGAGATGACATACAGTCGACTCCCGCTACAACGGGATCCGACTTACGCGAAATGGCTAACACGCGATTTTCCCCCCAGTAAACAAGTTTAGATCTAACGCGAATTCCTCGCCCGCAACACAAAAATTTTCGGAAGGGGATTGTGATGTGTAAGTATCGGCTTTATTATTTTCTTTATTATTTCCCCCCCCCCCCCTTGAAAGGACCTTCAACCCTTTAACATCACTGAGAGCGGAAGTTCCCACATTGTACTAGTCTGAACATCGCTTATACAAATACTCCTCATTTTCCACTTATTTTTTTCATTCTAAATGTGAATGTTGATGAAAAATAATGACACCTAAGAGTGCTGTTTCATCTAAAGTTTGTGAAGATGAAAGAAAGAGAAAGTTTCTGACAATTAAAGAAAAATTAAAGGTTATGTGTATGAACAACTATAAAATGCGTTGAAGGTAGCATTACAATTAGGTATGAATGAATCTTCCACATGTACAATTAAAAGTCAAGAAAAGGAAATCCATGAAGGTTCACCGAGTAGTATCTAAGGAAAATGCAAAAATTATGAAAATGGAAGCTGCTTTTGTATAAGAAACCAGGAAGAAGGGTGTTACCATAGATGGAAACATAATAAAAAAAATAATGAAGCAACTGTATAGCTTATTTAAAAATACATAAGAATAACGGTTATATCAAGCAGCATAAATCATCATCTTCACTTTATTAAGTTACAAATACCATTACTGGATCTACTATATACATTACAACTATAGTCATTTGTTTTTCTTACTACATACAGTATGCACTGAGTACCGTACTGGTTTATTTTATATCTTTTTTCCCATTGATCATTGATTTTGTGCATCATAGCAGTATTTTGGGTTGAATAAAACTTTTTTTTTTAAATATAAATAAAAATTCAGCTTTTTATGTACAAAACAGTAATGTATAATTGAGAAATGATTTTTAACAGTTTTAGGTGGTGTTTACAAGTGTTTAAAATAATTGGGAATATTTATAAAAGTTTTTACACACACCCTTCGCCACAACGCGAAATTTCAACTTAAGCGAGGGGTCTTGGAACACATCCCTCGCATAAGTCGGGATTCGACTGTATCTAACTTCACTGCCTACTTAGAAGACCTGACATAAATGCACTTGTATTTGTTAATAAGTTATTTTTTTTATTTGTTAATATCTGTTAATATTCATTCACAAAATGTATAATAACAAATTTTATTCAGAAAAGTAGATGCTTCCTTTAAGTCATGCATTAATATCAATAATAAAATAATGACAAAAGCATTAAAATAAAACATAAGGGAATACTCCTAATTACTTCAATATATTAAAGACCATGCATATGACTTCACATCAAAGACAAAATAAAAATAATAATTTTTTCACATTTAAGCTCTAATATTTTATATATTGCTATAGATTTTAATTGCCAGAAAAATTAGCGCAAGAAGACATAAGATACAAAATTCTTTAAGTATAAAATCAAAACTTACTGCATTTAGAAAGCCAAAAATCATACCTATCAATGCAGGGACATAAGTTGGAGCAACTTCCAAGAGAACCTTATGCTTCTCAACTGCTTCAGGATAAAAGCCTCGTAATTTTTGAATAGTGGCAATTCTGAAAATATTAATTTGTTCTAAATTTTCGGTCACTAAAATAGTAAAAACATAGCATTTTATAGGAAAATTCTTTGCCTCCCTTTTTAGCTCATATAGAAAACAGGGATGTATTTTATTCTTCTGAATTCACTACACCTTTAGTTATAATGATTTAAATTCTTATTTCATCAAAAAACCATTGGAATATTTCAAATTGTTTTTATACTATTAGAAAAAGTAACTGGCAAGATAATTTTCTGTTGTTGCTTCTATTAAATAGTTCATCCTCATATAAGAATAAATCACAGTGGTGGCGAATCAGGGATGTAGAGGGGGGCGCTTTACTTCTTATGGTTAATTAATTAATTTTATTTTCAATCCAGGAATCAAAGAAAGAAATTGTAAACAAAAACAGAGATGTCAAAATTTTCAGGACATAAATATTTGTTTTACTTTCTATATCTGTTTACGAAACATTATTTAGCACAAGCAGTTTATGTATTCATTATTTCGATATTAGTAAATCAATTGCTTTATTTAAACAAGACATACTTGTTCAACGAAATTATTATCAAGTGTTTGTGATATCTCAAAATACTTTGGGGTAAATATAGTAAGTTTAATGTATCTCTAACGGTTTCCCATTTCTTTGGAGAACGTAATTGCATACATAATTCATCAAAATTTTAAGAAAAACATAAACTAATTGTTAGATTTACAACATTTCCACTTACAATTCAAAACTAGCCCTAACAAAAAAAAATTATCTTTTATTCCTCTTTTTTTTCATATTTTTGCTGCCACTAAAAATTATACAGCTTTTGCTTCTCTCCCCCCCCCCCACTTATAAGCCCCAATCGCCGTCACTGTATGCTCGTACCAGTAGATTGAATATCAGTTCAATCGTTAGTTAGAGTTAGTTTTAATGATCTTGGTTACATCACATTTTCGGGGATACAACACCCCTCTTTATTGTTTTCTGACTTACGCAATATATCAAGAGGCTGCTATATCTCCAAATATATTTCCTCCTTTTCTACAAGACAAATTTTATTAACTGCATTACATTATCACATTTCTAATGAGTGTTGCTTCAATTTTTTAAATCTTAAACATCTAAATAAAATGCTCACTCATTTTTAGAAATTGGCTTTCATTAAATATAAAATGGAATAAATTTTTTATAAAACTGAACCACTGGCACAGAGTAGGGGCAACTTCCTCCCCCTCTCCCAGAATGTATGGTTTTCAGATCTACACTGCTGCCTTACTTCTGCCGCAGATGTTAATTCTGCCAGAGCTAGTGAGCTCAAAACATCAAGATTCACGCTAATATTGTACATACTTGTGTGTAAGTTGACCCCCTACTTTTTGGAGGAAAATCGGGAAAAAATTTAAAACCCACGTACAAGTCAAGCTCCTACTTTCAGAAAAATCGGGAAAGTTTTGCCGCTAATTTTCAATATAAATGTTAAAAAAAGAAGGGAAATGAAATATAATGAACATTTTCAGGTTGAAAAATGTCCAATTATTATTCTTTTGCACAAAAAGGGTTCACTTCTGCAATCACGATTTTTAAAAAGGGTTCGATTATATCTGTTACGATTTTCGTTATTTGTTGTTCGTATTTTGAATAAAAAGCAAAATAAAATTCTGCGGTGTAGCCATATTACATTATTTTTTTCAAAAAAAAAGAGCATTAATTCGCGACTATCGAGGAAATTCACAAATACGGCGATTCCCGCACTAGTCGGTGTTAGTCCGACTTCGCGTAGTCGGCCGTTTACCAGGGCCTGAACACTGAATAGGCCTACTAGGCAGGGACGTCCGAAGAGCTGATGGTGTCCGGGGCAAAAGTTTCCTAGCGCCGCCCCCCCCCCCCTATACACACAGAAAAATCAAGTTAGTTATAACATGAATGCATAACATACTTTTTTTTTACATATTAATGAACAGAAAAATCAGAAGGCTATGCACAATACAAATTAAAACACAAGCAATGAATCTGTTTCAAACATTTCTGAAACATTAATGCCCCAAAAACTTTTCAAAAAATAGAAATGTTGAAAATCCAAACATTTATCTACTAAAATGTTATCCCACTAGATAAAAAACAAACAATTAAAATTGAGTTGATTATTCATATTGATCAAACTAAGAGCACAAATAAATTATTTGCTGAATATAAATAGAAAATGTATTTATTGAAGTAAATTATATCAAAATTAAATTTTGATCTGGACTCATCCAATGATTCTTTTCAAGAGTTTTTTGGTTTTACTTCTACCAACTTAATACCAGCTTTCATGCACGTTATAAACAACGATGTTATTCTTTTGCATCCAATACTTGTAAGTTTTAGGGAGAAGCCCACAAATACTCAACAACATCGAAAATCGCTCAGAATAGCGTTTTTGGAGCTCTAATTGCAAAAAATCACTGGCCCTAATGTGACAAAATATGGCCTTACAATTGCATTTTAAGACTTGAGTTAAAAAAAAAAAATATTCATGCAAAGGTCCCCATGCCGCCTTTCTTTAATATCACAAGCAATGGGTTTTTTAAACGACACTTACAAAAAGTTAAAGTGGAATAGCCCCTGAATGTAAAACATTATACTTTAATTTTTTAAACCATAATGTTGAACAATTTTCCTGGGAAATGCTCCAGATTCTCCAATTCATAAAATCTTCAAAGTTTGTCTAAAGTTGTGTTTTTCAAACTTCAATTTCAAAAACTTGCAGTGTGAGAAGGAATCGATTTCAATCTATTTAAAAAAAATGATCGATCGGAAACAGTCTGAGCAGGGCCGGATTTGGAAGTGTGGTGGCCCCGGGGCAACAAAGGAGTGGAGGCCCCTAATCAGGGTTCAAAAAGATCATCATATTTTTGAATTATATTTGATACTTTGATAAATATCCGAATATTTTGATATATATGTATGTATCCGATATTTTCGACCCCTGAAAGTTAGGATATTTTGTAAAAAATTTATTGTGGGGACCCCTTTGTTGTGGAGGCCCTGGGGCAGTAGCCCCGCCTGCCCTCCCCTAAATCCGGCCCTGAGTCTGAGCTCCCTCCCTTACCGTAACTTCAATAAACATGGCCTATAATCGCGTTTTACTTCTAAAATTGCGTTTTTAAATCTAAAAATTTCAAAATTTTGACCATACAGCTTTTGAGTTTTTTTCCTATCCGATCAAAAAGATTTTTTTTTTTTTTTGAATGTGCTCCCTTAAAAGATTTTTATGGTTCACTGCATGCAGGGGCAGAATTCAAGCAAATTTGGTGAGAAGTAGACAAAGGAGAAGTGCCTTTTGTTTGATTCTAAACAGTTACATTCTCAGAAATTGTATCTGCTTCAATGATACAAAGGAAACGAATGTTTTGGAGACTTAGAGAAAGGAATATTTCTGTGCCCGAGGAAAAAATAGCGAATCATTACATTGATTCTCTATTTTGTGTGTCTATGACTGTATCTATGATACACAAAATGAGGGGAGCGCCACAAGGTGCCCCTAATTTTATACAATCGGGACATTTCATACGATAGGGGCGCCCCTCGTGAAAATGTCATGAAAATAGTCGTTTTCGTATGAATGTCATCGTGTTTCCTCGAAACGAGGGGCGCCGCACTCATTTTGTGGCGCCCAGGGCAATTACCCCGCTTTCCTCCTCTCGGGACGGCCCTGCTACTAGGCTGTGGCCTAGGGCCCCCTGTTTTTCAGAGGCCCCCAAAATGCTAAAATTGCTCTAGCAAATAATAATCTAATAAGGCTAAAATTGTAAAGTTTGACCACAGAGGGCCTCGAAAAACTGTTTGGCCTAGGGCTTCCCAATATCTTAATCGGGAACTGTCATTTACTATATAATTATTTAGTCTTTATTTCACAGTCAGACCATACAAATATATAGCAAAATGTGTAAGTATTTACGTCTATAGCATCTGCTTAAAAGGGTTGGACTAAAATTGGGAAAATGTTCATCTTTTCCAATGGTTTTTTTCCAAGAATTGTTCAGGAAAATTTTTCGGAAATTCTGCCCCGAATATAAGTTGAACCCTGACTTGTAACCTCATTTTGTGTACTAAATTTCTCGATTTATACGCGAGTATATACGGTAATGCATTTACTTACTGGTACAACGGATACATAGCATTAGTATTAATTTCTGCAGCTCTTTCAAAAGCCTTTAAAGCTGATTCATAACTGCCACGTTTCAGGTAGGCATCAGCTAGGCATTCCCATGTATGGCTAAACAAAATAGAGCAAAATATTAAAATTCAAGTGTTTCAAAAATCTCATATAAAACAAATATTTGATGAAGAACAAACCAGTACTGCTTTTACATATAAAACTAAATAATGGGATTTGAAATGGAACACAAAAGATGAAAATTTTGCGAAAGCTTGCATAGTCAATTTAAAAATTCAATAAATTTGAACACAGTGAACCTTCTTTGAAAACTTCATTCTACTACCGAAACATTATGAATGATTTTTTTTTCCTTTTTGTTTTGCATACTAACAATCTTTATACAGTCGAACCTCGATATAAGGTCACCCTTTGGGACTTCACAAAACTGACCTTATAAGCGGGGTGATCTTATAACCGAACAATATAGTTTTATACCATGTGTTTAAGGAATAAACATGTATATACATTAATACTTTTTAAAATTTAAAACATTCAAAATCATCAGTAATTAGGTTATAATAGTTTAATAGATTTGAATCAATAAAAACTTTTGGAATCAATAAGAAATTTTAAAATGATTTTTGAAAACTTTCATGTAGAGTAAAACTGCTAACAAATATGCCTAAGCAGAAAACTGATGTGCAACTTATCTAACTTAAAAATTATCATTAATATTGAACTGATAGATTTTTTCTTTAATTTAAGCACAATGGTTTTCTAAATGTACTCTAAAAATTTGCAGCTTCGACTTCTCATGATTAGTAAAAAAGTACACTCTGAGTGCCCTCGTTATTACTTGATACTTTAGTGTCACTGTCATATTACTCACTTTCTACTGCATTCGGTGCAATAAATGCTACGTAAATAGGAATACGGCTTTTTACTTTTTGAGGATCGTATATCGCGAACAATTCTTGGAAATGACTCTATTAAGTACTGAAATCATTTAAAGAAATCAGACAAAAGTGACCTTATAAGCGATTAATGTATTAAGACTTGACCATACATCCGATAAGACATAACATAGAATTCCCATTCAATTGAGCCGGGACTTCAGAAAAGTGACCTTATATGCAAGGTGATCTTATAAGCGAGTGACCTTATATCAAGGTCTGACAGTATATTATTTCTGTAGCTTGCTTTTTAACGCTACGCGAGATCTTCTTCAGTTCTTGATCAATTTTCTTGATTTAACCCTCATTCTAAAGCTTATCATGCAGGCTAATGACCAAAAATAGACCCACGGTCAAAAAATTGTTTAAAAGTGCCGAACTGTGTTTTTCAGTTAAATCTATAAATTTAACTTGCGCTGCGACCAACAGAGCTGAGTGGCTCAACCCATACAGCGTTAGGCTGGTAACCAACTGAATGAGTGGTTGGGCCTGGCCTGGACGATCTGATAGTATCGAAAAATTAGACCAATATCACGCACTTACCATACAAAAAATTACCATACAATGTACAGTTACCATGCAATAAATCACACACTTGAGGCAATAAATGATATGAGACAGAAATGCTCCTTGCTGTTGCAAAACCTTGATGCAGCCTGTAGTTAATTGACTATTATTAAAAAGGTTTTTCTTTGCTTTTGCTTTTAAAGCCTTGGCTCCGCTCAGAAAACTAAAGCATAACGTAAGCATAAATAGAAGTACAAGGCTTAAGATTCCAGACTTCAAGGGAATAATTTTTTGTGCAGAAAAAAATTTTGTTGAAAAATTTAGTTTGATATTCATTTAATATCATTATCGAAACATTTGCATTTTCACAAAAAATAGAGAACATTGTTAGAATTTAATACCAATTAATACCTGTTATTTGGATCTGCTCTAACAGCATTTTGAAAAGAAAAGATAGCATCAGAAGGGTTCGTTTTCAACTGATAAAGACCAAGTTGTGTCCAAGCCCATTTACAACTGTATAATGAAATAAAAACAATTTAATGCATATTCAACAATTCAGAAGTTTTGTATTATATTTTGAGAATTTCTGTGACTGAAATGCTGAAAAATTCTCAAAAAAAAAAAAAAAAAAAAAAAAAAAAACCCACACATTTTTATTTATATAATTGAAAATATATATATGATTGATATCAGAGATATAGCTAGTAAGCAGTAAGTTGCCACCCATAAGCCAGGGCAGCTGAGCCGGAGAAAAAATGATCAACTCTGGGAAGTTTATAAGCTTCGATTCTCGACTCCTTTACTTAAAAACCAGTCTAATTCCGACTTCTTTAGCTCAAAATCAGTCAGAAAAATCAGCTTCAAATTAGTTTTAGCTTTGGCACTTACATCACTTTGCTTCTCACTGCTTCATATGTCATTTGAAAGTGGAAAAAAAAAAAAAAAAAAAAACTGCACAAATGAAAAATGATTTTCATTAGGTAAGTTAAGCCACTTTACCTTCCTAAACTTGCATTTTCAGTAATAATCTTCAAAACCTTTACATTTTCTTCCTATATTCAAAGAAAAATCATTGTTACTAAATCTAATTGTTTACCTAGGATTTTACTTTTATAAATACATACTATAGAACTATACTTAAATATTTAAAACACAATATTGGTAAAAGGTTACTACAAAAATCATATTCCAATAAATAAATTTAAAAAAAAATTAAAAATAATAAATTATTTGTACTATTTGGAAGCATATTATATTTTTTCTGAATTAAAATGTTTTCTGTTTGTTTGATTTAGAAACACATTTAAAATGTTGATTGATGTTAATGTACATTTTATATAATTAAATCTACCATTATGCAACAGATAATTGCCTTATAAAATGGTGAAGATACTGACAACCAACCTGGTAACCTATATTGTTCTCATAGTAGAATTAAAAAAAGGGTTTGTGCTTTTTTCTTCTTTTTCTTCAAAAGTTTATTATTTTTAATTTCTAACTCAAAAATAAATTAAGTCACTAAATTAAACAAACAAACAAATTAAATGAAAATAATGACTCATGTTTCCAGTAAACAATATATAGCACAAAATACTATAATATTCATGTAGATTTTCTTAAAGCAAATGATCCATGTTTTTTTTTCATAGATTTTTTTCCCCAGGTACTATTAACTTTATTAGTATTCATTCAATCATAAATAAAGCAACATCAAAACTCATGAAATTCAAAAAGAAAATCTTATTAACTTCAATGTAATCCATAAATAAAATTTTGTATGCATTTAAAAAATATATATAGCTGAAATGTTTTACAAATATATATATATATACTAGCAAAAATACCCGGCGTTGCCTGGGTCAGTAATAATTATGAGAAACAATCGTTACTTGCCCTTGTTTTCTGTTTTAAGCGAAAGAATTTAAAACAAACCTTTTTGACGTGATTAAAAATCGAGCTTCTTCCTTACTCATTAAACTAAAATAGCAACAAGTATAAAGAACAAAATAGTATTCAATTAGAAAATTAGAAACGAAAGCACGACATTTAAGCATATACAAATTTGAAGAATTTCCGAAATATGAAGTTAAACTTTACATGTTTAAAAAGATTTATCTGTCAGTACTTTTTTTTTAAATCTAAAACCTTCTCTGTATGGCCATTGATGTACGAACTGTTTTAAAAAATGTAGCCTCCCGTGTTTCCCTTACACTTGCTTTAGTTATTTTGGGAAATTTCAATTTTTGTGAGCACTTTAAGTGGTTTAAAATCTTACCAAATTTGCGAGAATCATTTTGGGACACTTTCGATAATACTCCCCCTCCTTACAAATTTTTATTATAGAAATATTGTTGTCAGATGCTGAGATACTTTTGGTCAAAACAAAAATGGCGCTAAACGATTTCATCCGAAATGTTTCAAAAATAAGAAGTAAAATTTGGCGATTGTTTGAAATCGTGCCAAAAGAAAAATTAATAGAAGTTTTTGTGCGGTTTATGGATTTGCCTAATTTAGTTGTTGAATTATTTTACACAGTATTTTTTTTTAAGTATCTTTGATTGGCGATATTTTGTTTATATGGTGCAAGGTGAGAAACATTATTACGTAGTCTTTGGGCTCAAAAACTGCGACAGTGGAAAAAACTGCCAAATGCATCAGCTACTGAAATCTTTCTGAAAAAAATTCTGGCGATATTTCTGCTGGTTGGTTGATATAGTGAGCAAGTGTCGAATCAGCATAAATAATTATAATAAACCATTAACTACATAAGTTCCGTTTAAAAATAAAATGATCAGCCAAATCCATTTATTTTTAGCCAATCATATGGAAAAACGTTACTTTAAGATTTGACTTGAGAAAAGCCTCAAAAAGTCAGACGAAACGCAAAAATATTCAACAATACAACAATGCTTGGGAGTTGAGATGACACACTAAATAATGACTTGGGTTGATGAAAGCCTTCGAACAGGGAACAAAAAAGCTCATAACTCGTTTTTTATACAACTTAGAAACTTCGAACAGATGCTATCTTCAGCAGAAAAATTGGGGCTTTCGATGGACATATAATGTTAATATGTGCACGTTTTTTTCCACCCCCTTATTGGGGCATTTATGCGAAAATTGGGACTAAAATTGGAATAAAAAGGGAACTATCAATCGGATTTTTTTCGAACTGGTCTATAAACCTTCCCAGTACCAAACTGAACAAACGGTGAAAGTTTCAGCCAAATCTGCTGGGTAGTTTCTGAGATCTTAGGGAACAAATTTACCAAACTCCATTTTTATATATTAAGATATATATATATATATATATATATATATATATATATATATATATATATATATATATATATATATATATATATATATATATATATATATATATACAACAAAATAATTTCAAATATAAGTTAACAAAAATAAATTTGCATACACTGTTTAGCAATTTTAACTTCAACTTAGTTGTACTAAGAGTATATTGAAACATGTTCACTTTTCCTTCATCACTTGATAAGATTCACTGAATACAAAATATAATTATATCGTAAAATGATTATAGTCAAACAAATTCACCTCTTTTCCCATCTCTTTTAACGTCTGGCTGAAGTTTAGTCCTATTTCAAAGTCAGCATTATCCAAAGTAAAAGCCTTTTGATAGCACAAACAAGCTTTGCTAAAATAATAATTGAGAATTAGTGATTTCATATTTTTTTTGCTAAACAAATGAACAATTAACAATTTAAAAGAACAATAAAAGTAATTTGTCTAAACACTACCACATTCCCTTTTTATTAAATTTACTATTTGAACAATTTATTTTATGAATGAATCATTGACTACCCTCATAGCAATAAAGTAACTATTTTGATTCACACCAAAATATGAGAGGTCATCAGTTTATAGTGATGTCACCCCCCCCCCCTAACCGTAACTTTTCACTGGATATACTGATTTAGAGAACCCTAATTTTAATTTGATGGAGGTTGATCCAAAGAAAGTCCTCTACTTATGTTCAACCATATTGAGTCATTAGAAAGTACCTTATGAGTTTAAAATCAATAATCATCATGTAAATTTGTAAGCACTGGTGCAGTCATCAAACCCAAGGGGACAGCATCCCTTTACTTTTTAATGCAAACGTCCCATGCTTATTGATTCCATTAACTGATGCCTGTATCTATAAAAGTCTTTCTATATTTTCTAAAGGACCACAACACAGTTTGCAAGCCTCGTCTGGAGTGGGCAAACACGCCGGATGGGTAAGGCAACAGACTTGTGATCGAAGGGTCCCGGGTTTGATCCAAACGGGTCCCAGATCCACCGCCTTCATTAATGGTGACAGGAGGACGTTAAATACGCTCATGGTCACAAAGTCTTCCATACGAAACGATATCTCTGGGGGTGATGGACTAGGGATTGCTTAGCTTCTGGTTCTGGATCAAAAAATTTATGCCAATGAAAATTTTTAGGGGAACTGCTGATCTTATTCTTATGTAGATTTTTAGTCTATTATCCTTATTTGTTGAACTTATTCTAAAGAGGATATTACTTAAATTTCTTCTTACATTTTTTAGAAGAGAATTTTGGACATGAATGTGAACTCACTTGTTACTAGTTTTCTTTGCCAGATAATGACACAGTATTTAAGAATCCAGGCTATACATTAAGTTATGCTTGCAAGTAGTAGTGCTATTGCTTAGAGATTGAATTAATTTTTCAATTCTGTGCAGTTTAGAATTATAAAGGTAGTGAGATTTGTCTGTTTTTTAATTGTGTTTCAAAGCTAGTTTTTTTTTTTTTTTTTTTTGAGCAATCACGATTGTTTATAGCCAGAGAGCCCAGGGCCGCCAGATCTTACTTATTTTCTAAATAATAAAATGTGTAAGACAGAATAGAGTTAGCATGTACTTTGAACATACGGGTGTCTATTAACTTGGACTGAGGGTCAATTTGCAGGTACTGAGTACTTAATGTATGCAAAAACAGTGATAACCTAACTTATTTTCTAAGTATCAATTTTTATATTATGATACTCAGGGAGCTATTCCAAAACATTTTGTAAGCTACCAGACCAACTATATGGGCAAAACATCCCTCCAAACACAGTTAAAATGTCTCGGTGAGTAAGAGCGTGACATTATTTCTGGGATTAAGCACTGAAAAATATAGTCTGCTTTCAAAGAGCAATACTGTGAAAGCAGAAAACCTACACTGTAAAATTGCTTCATTTAATTTACTAATGCTTTTCCATAAATTTACTGTACAATTTCCCCTTATAAATAGAAAAGTTCCGTTCTGGATTGAAAACGGAACTTTTCATGGAATTACTGGAAATGTTCTTTTACCTTAGCGCACTAACAGAACATGTCCGTATGCGATCGTTAGAGGGAGCCTTTATCCGAGAAAAAACTTAATGTCTCCAGCGTAGAAGATTTTTTTTTTAGTATTGAGTAATGGCAACAAAATGGCGGCGAAGCACGTTGTTTATTTCGTGCATGGAGATAGCTGTATACTGAACATTTTTCCTCTTCTCCATCAACATCAAATTGTTTTGAACAAAAGTAGTGATTACTGCATTAACTGAAACGCTTAGAGCGTTTGTTCATAGGCTACGGTTTGTTTATCTTGCAGCAATGGCGGATGCCGTAGCGGTCAGAAACCATTATCGCCGAAGACGAAGTTTTTGGTATCTTCTCATCCGGGATTGATTGCTGGTGAGTGTTTACATTTTTACTACAAATAAATACTTTTTGAATTCTGTAACGATGATTGCTGCTTAAAATTAAGTTTTTATCTAGTTTGAACATTTAATTTCCCGCAGACCTTTGTTTAAACTTGAAAACATTGTGACAAGTTTTTAAAATTAAAAAGCTTCTGATTCTATTAAAAACTTTTACTTGCTAAGTGGATATTTTACAAATTGTCTCGAATTACTAAGTAATTGTTAGATGGGACACCATTGAGTCTTGATTGTTTTATTGTTAATGAAGAATATTTTCTGCCTACATGTAAGGTTAATGTAAAGATATTGCTTATTACTTAAAATACTACTGTTTTTTTTTTAATTAATTTATTTTAATTTCTATGAATAACAACAACGTCTGTATAAACTTGCTTCTTGCAATTGATTAGATTTCAATTAACAAGTTGTAGCATCCAGTTTTAGTTAACTACTTGGGTTTTCAAGAAAACATTTTTAAATATTCTCTCCCCCCCCATTTCTCTTTCAAACTTTTAAATGCTTGTTATCTACATTAATGAATATAATACATAATTTTTTAAGGAAAGGAATAAAAAAATGTCATTATCATTAAAAAAAGCATTATTTTGAGAACTTTGAATCATATTATTCTAAGCACTTTATTTAACATTCAGATGCTGTCCACTTTGAACCCTCTCAACAGTGGAACCTTCCAAAGTGAGCCGGAGAATTTATTGATGGAATGCGGATTCAACTGTGCAACTGAGTGAAAAGAACTCCTTGAACAGAAAAGGGAAGTTCGCCGCGAATATGCAAATTGTAAGTATAAAACATGTTGTTTTACATATGCATTAGGGCTGGGCGTTGGGTTGATACATCCACAAAAACCAGTGTAAATCCTGCATTGTTAAATCGGTTTCTAATATTTCTCTTAACCAATGCATTGGTTCCGCACTGACCACAAATCGAAGCACCAATGTACTGACACCAGTCTACGATCATTGCCGTTATAATATCTTTATTGTTTTAAATCGCCACTGGGAGCGGCACCCTGATGGGAGGTCACTGTGAACTACCAAAAGTGTTCTACGTCGACAATTTTTTCTGATGATTTTGTAAATTTGGAATAGCTATTTATTGTAGGCTGTTTAGTATATTCCTAATAAACGAGTGTCCTTTATCTTCATTTTGAATAATCTTCAATGTTGAAGAAAAGTTGCATTTACTCAATAAATCAATTTTAAAAATTACTTATGAAAAATACATATTCTTTTATTTTAATCATGCATTAAAATTTGAAATATTATGCTTACAAACTGTGTGTGCACATATGTGTGCTAATTAAATTTTCAGTTTACTGTTTCAGTATCTTTTCATTTACTCATTTAACCTTTTATTTACTGATTCAATTGATGAAAAATATTTTCTGTCTTTACTAATAATAATGCTGAAAGTCTCTCTGTCCGGAGGATGTCTGGATCTCTGTGACATGCCTAGACCGTTCGGCCGATTTTCATGAAATTTGGCACAAAGTTATTTTGTAGCATGGGGGTGTGCACCTCGAAGCGATTTTTCGAAAATTCGATGTGGTTTGTTTTCTATTCCAATTTTAAGAACAAAAATATCATAAGATGGACGAGTAAATTACGAAATTATCATAACGTGGAATCGTAACATGCGCACAAGCCAATTGGCAAGATACGAAATTATCATAACGTGGAACCGTAACATGTGTACAAGCCAATTGGCAAGAAAATTCACTATACATTATTTGTAAATATGACAGGCGAACCAAAAGACCTTTTAATTTTTCTATTACAGGGAAAGCCATGCGAGTACCACTAGTAATTGAATAAAATATTTCATTTTTTACTTTGCTCCATAAAAAAACGAGCTAATGTGTGCATCACATGACTTCCTTTTACTCCAATTTAAAGATAATAGTGCCTCGGAGTGAGCAAAAAAACACTTTAAATATTTTCATTCCAAGTCTGTTGCGAACCGAAGCAAAGAAAACATTTTACACAGATAAATTTTCCCAATATTGGGAGTTTTAATGTGCTTCAATGGTTACTTCTCTAAATATTGCCGAATTGAAACCAAATTAAAAAAAAAGAAGAAACCGCCAAATTCGTCGCCAAGTTGGCGACAAAAATTGGCGACCAAAAGCTTGGCGATATATTGCCAAGTGTTGGTCAAATTAAAGCACCGCTTGAGTTTACATTGAAATTAACAATGATTTTACACCAAAAAGTGTAAAAGACCCCCTTTGGAACATCCGAATGCAACCAAAAGAGAAGGTGCACAACTAGACTCCACTTGGAGTCTATGTACCAAATTTCAATTTTCTAGGACATAACGTTCTTCAGTTATGCGACATACGTACACACATACGCAGATACATAGGTACATACAGACATCACGAGAAAAATCGTTGTAATTAACTCGGGGATCGTCAAAATGGATTCTTCAGGTGTCTATGAGTTTTTAGGCATGTATCCACCTGTGGACGGGTTGAAAAAAAAAATCAAGGGCGAGCAAAATTGAAATTAAGGTCGATTTTTGAGTGAAATTTTTTTCGCGAATACAATACTTCCTTTGTTGTAAAAGGAAGTAAAAAGTTGAAAATTTCCTCTCTTTTTGAAACTGCAAATTTACTGCCAAAATTAAAAAATACAGTTTCAATGTTAGTTTTATTTTAAATAGAATGTTCTTTCTTTAAGTACTATAATTTTCAAAATAAATTTCTAATTTTTTCATTTTGAAAAAGCTCAGTCATCTTAACTATTTCACTTTGCCCCACGTTGCCCTACTCAGCACAAATGGCTGGCTGTTTATCAGTTACTAGATTACTATGCATTATGACGACAAAATTTACGCACATGAAAATTTTCTGCTTTAAGTCTAACAAAAGTAATTTTTAATTATTGCAGTGCAATCTAGTTTTAACGACAAAGCTGCTTTAGCAAATAAAACTAATAAAGGAGACAGCCTACCCTAACCCAACATACTTCACAATTTGTTCTAAAATGCAGAATGTCTGTAAACCAAATTCAATGATAATTTAAAGAGTAACTGATGTTAAACAGAAGTCTTTCCGCTATCGGAAGGAAATTTTTTAAGTTTAAAAACCCGATTGGCCCTGAGAAATAAAGCCTAACACTATTTTACTGTTTTAAAAATAAATTTTTTATGAAAAAAAAAACAGTTCCCATGAAAAGTTTTCAGGTGTATAATTAATCAGTCGGAATCGGAATAATATAATTTTTACAGTTTTATGTGGGGAGGGGTTAAGGCGACCAAACTAAGAAGGACTAACTTTGGCTCTCGTTGACTTGAATTCAACTACAACATATACATTGAAAAAATTGTCTTCTCGTAGTTAAAATTATTTCCGCACCAGCTGCAATTTTATACGATTTTGTGGAATTGTGCATTATTGCATCCTTCTACACAAATGCAAAAGGAGATTGAAAGCACAGTACAAGGACAAATTATAAACATAAAAAAATAATGATTTTTTTTCGTGTGTGGGGAGGGGGAGAGAATATAATTGAAAAACATCCAGGTATAACTCCGTGATATTTATTGTCATTCACAAATTCATGATTCCTTTCATGACAGTTCTTTTGAAGTTATTGAATAATATGCTCGAAACAATTCTTATAACCTGCTAAAATACTATTTTTTCATGGATAAGTTTTGTTTCTTGAGAGTCAAGTAATGAGGTTTGAAACAAAAATTGAGTTAGCAAATAAAATGTTACACTTACTATAGTTAGGGCAAACCTAACCTGGAAGCATTGTGAAAGCCAAGCATATCCGAATCTCAGTATTACTTGGTTGCCAGGTAAGGTTCGCCCCAACTATAGCTAGCTGCGAATTAGAAGAGATCGAGAATTGTTTTTGAGCTATTGGCTGGGCACGTTCAATTCTAACATATCTATTACTCCACACTGCCACTTTAAAAATTGAAAGTATTAATTTAAAAATTGTTGCAAAAAAAAAAAAAATATATATATATATATATGCATGGGTTTTTACAAATTAACTGTTTCTGAAGTAAGATGCCTAATTTCTCTCCAAATTCAACAGTGCTGTTGACTACTTTTTTCGCTTGCCGTCAGTGTATTACCTCGTTGTCAAGAAAAATTGTAGTCAAATATCTTACCGTAGGTAATTGATGTTTTCATCTGCATGTTTATGACATGACACTTGAAAATTTATTCAATAAAAAGTCCATGTATTAAATATTTTTGATAAAATGCATTGATACTTTTATTCTTCTAATTTAGGTTTGTGACATTAATTAAGAAAAATTAGAATCGTCGAAAGATGGCCCAGTTGTACCTATGAATCTTTTTTGATCTCTATATATGAGTGCAGAAATAACAATGGTACTGATGATGACAGCAAAGCAAACTATTAATTCGACATTGGCACAAGCAAATAATGTTAAAAATTGTGTAGCACAAGATCTGCAATAAATGATTTTGAACTTGTAATAAATGTTCTGTTTTATTGAAAACAATGTTAACTATGCACAATTGATGTTTCAATAATTTTGATAAAGTTAAATTTTATGATAGTTATTGTTAAATAAAGCATCGCACAGTTTATTACAGGAACTTTTTTTTGTTGGAGGGGAGAGGAGGGGGAGAGGAGGGTATTTTTGTGAGGACTGATTTAAAAAAGAAAAAAGCAGTTGGTATGATTTGCATTTATTTCATACGTTTTGCAATTGTTTGTTGATAAAAGATTTCAATACAATAAAATGCAAAGCAAATACATTCCTAGATGGCTCTTATATCATCCCTCTATACCTTCAAAAGAGAAAGATAGTTTCTGCATAGTAAATGTGTTTCCTCACATTTAGGAAGTTTCACAAGTTTTTGGAAGTTAATGAAGAAATTCGTGCAAATGCTCTAATAAAACTGTTTCTTTCTCTTTTTTTTTTTGGCTGTTTTTCAAAAAAAAAAGAAAAAATATAAGGGCTTTTAAAATCTGCAATTGTTTTTTAAACTGAAAATAAATATATGTGCATAAAACGGAAAATATTTATATTATAAATTGAAAATATCAGTTCATGAAACGGAAAGTATCTACATTAAAAACTGAAAACATCAGTTCATAAAACGGAAAATATTTATATTATAAACTAAAAACTTCAGTTCATAAAATGGAAAATATCTATATTAGAAACTGAAAACATCAGTTCATAAAACGGAAGATATTCCGATTGAGAACGGAAAATAGCAGTTTTAAAATGGAAAGCGTCCGTGATAAAAACGGAAAGTGTCAGTATGAAAAAACGGAAAGCATCCGTGATGAAAACGGAAAACACCACTTCTGTAAAAAAACGGAAAATTGTCGGCAACTCTGCTGCCAGTACATTTTCCGTTTTTTGAGGGAATTTTAAAATACAGTGTAGTAAAAAGAACATGAAATAGGTATTCAGTCAAACCCCGATTTTACGTCCCCTGAATCTATGTTTTCCCCACATTTCACGTTTTTTCATAAGGTCCCAGTTATCAGGTCCTTCAGTTATGCCTGCCAACTTAGAGCGAGGGCCAATTTTCAGGTACTGGGTACTGAATGTACACAAAAAAGTGATAACTTTACTTATTTTCTGGGTGCTGATTTTTTCGTATGTTTTACAGAATATTGTCAATAGCTCATAGCCAAACTGCCATACACATCTTGTGTGCACTAATGCCTGCCAGTGGCACAACCTTACTTATTTTCTAGTCTCAATTTTTATGTTACGATACTGAAGAAACTATTTCAATGCATTTTGTAAGCAGCCAGACCAATCATATGGGCCAAACATCCCGCCAGACACAGTTAAAACGTCGCTGTGAGTACAAGCGCGATGTTAATATTCTTGCGCTTAAGCACTGAAAATATTGTCTGCTTTCAAAAAGCAATATTATTAAAACAGAGAACCTAATACAAAGAATAATTGTGGTTTGCTTAAGCGCAAGAATTATAACGTCACGCTTGTACTCACAGCGACGTTTTAACTGTCAGGCAGGATGTTTGGCCCATACGATTGGTCTGGCTGCTTACAAAATGCATTGAAATAGTTTCTTGAGTATCATAATATAAAAATTGAGACTTAGAAAATAAGTAAGGTTGTGCCACTGGCAGCCATTAGTGCCCACGTGACATGTCTGGCAGTTTGGCTTTAAAAAAATTTATACAGTAGAAGACCGTTATAACGCTGACCTATATAACGCAATTCTCTATAAAACGCACAACTTTTCAGAAGTTAACAATATGTTTTGAAGTTTAAAAAATCCCTCTGTTTTGCTTTGCAAGCATAAAAATTGTTCCGCAAGTTAAATTTTGAAACAATTTTTCATCTTAATTCAAAGCTAGCTTTTAAAGAAAAATTAGTACTTACAGTAAATAGAAAATACCAGATGGCTCTGAAAATGCAGCTGTTGTGCAAACCATGAAGCTAGCAGAAGTACAGGATAATGCACTTTCTTTTGATTGTGAAACATATTTTTTTGTGAATTACTAATTGTAATATTGGTGCTTTAATACTCATTGCAGATAAAACTCATTCTGAAGTGTTAATATATAGATATATTCTGAATATTTGTTTCAAAATTTGTGAAATGAGCTATAAAACGCAAAAACCTGTATAACGCAAAAGCTCTGGTTCCAAGGTGTACGTTATAACGGTCTTCTACTGTATCACCATTCCACAAATTCAATTTGTAGTACAAAATTAAGGCTACTTAAAGGTGTAAGATAGCATTCTTTAAATAAATAAAATTATTTAAATCATCAAGGTACATAGTTTTAAACTTTGTCCCCAGGTTTCATGTCATTCTCCTCTCCTAGGAATGAGTTCAATTATTATAGATTAAAAAAAGGAATTTTTGATTTGCTGTGATACAACACTGTTTATTATCACCATTTTGTTAGATTCCTTGAGTATTAAATTCATATGATTTGTCTGCTGTTCTCAGTAAAACTTTGAAGTTCAAAAATGGGTATGAAACATTTATGCTGTCATTCTCCCGGACAAAATTTCTGTGTTAAATAAAAGAAAAATAATAATTCTACTCGTATAATGTGTAGTTGAATAAAGAGGTTAGGATCGAAAAATAACATTAGTTACCTTAATTATAATCCTGGGCTTACGCAACAGGCAAAATTGTATGGAAAATGTCTTAGTCCTGTACTAAAAGTGTCATATATACTCGCATCCTTTAAAAAAAATCACTCTTCCTAACATTATTTCTCAAGCACTGGTAATGCTTCCCATAGAATAGAAGGATTAATTTCCAATACATTAGTTGGAAAATAAGATTAATTGAAAAAAAGAAAGTTAAATTTGACAAACTATAAATAAAAAATGTATCCGTGGAATAATTCTATTTATTTATTAATTTTTGTTGTTGTTCAGAGGAATCGTTCCAAAAGAGATTTATTGGTTAGACATTTGTTTATATAAATGTTGCTCAAATAGGTTAATTTCGTAGTTGCTTTAAATTAAAAGTAAAATATTTATTATTAATATTGCTGATTCCCTTTTTGTTTTATGTTTGTATTTCCTGAACCATAAAACAATTCACAGGTAATGAGAAGGTAACTTCTCTTTTTTGTAAATTTTATCATACTGTGTATGGCTAACTTAAAGAAAGTTTTAATGCAGCAATCAAGTTTTTTTCGTTGAAATGAAAGTCTGTTATTTGGACTGTAAGCGTTCAGAGTGAACAATATGGAAAAACCTATGTGGGACTTCTACTCAAAGAAATTAGGGATGTCCATTAAAGGAGGTTTTACATAAATTTGTTTTACCATTTAATAACCATTCTTTTTGATTTAGGCTTCAGTTATTTCTTCATTACTATAGTTACATTTTAGATATCCTACGAAGAAATTCATTTTGTAACTCTCCTGGTGCTGCTTGTCAGTTTTTTGCTGTATGAAAATTTGACCCCCTCTTCTGAGGGTGTAACATACTTAAAGTGGGTTCCCTCTATTTTTCTCTTAATAAGTTCCTAACCAAAGTAAGTATGATTTTTTTTCAGATTTTTTCAGCATTTTTAGTTTTTTTAAAAATGTGATTGGAAAATGTCAGGTTTTTGGAGAATCACCCATCAGTCTTTCATATGTCACAATTAAGGCACTGATTCATGATACAATAGATTTTTGACGCCCAGTTTCCACCAGATAGAGGCACCCGGACTCTTTTTGATGCAAAATTGCACTAGGAATTTAAATTTGCCTCGGGAATTTGAAGCCAAACAAATACCCTAGGGATCTTTGACATGCCGCATAATCACATGACATGAGCGCTGATCATTTTCTGCATCTCGAAAATCCACCGACTGGCCACCCCAGGTCAGAACACGAGTCCACAGGCGTAGAAGGTCAGCACCTAGCCATTATGCCAATAACCAGTCTTTGTGCAAAATATCAAACTTTTAAAATGTCTAACACACTTAATACCTAAAAAAAACTTTATGATCCCTTTATTTTTCATAAGTTCCAACAAAATCTCATTGAATGCATTTTGAATAACAATAATGCTAAATGCATTAATAGAAATATGAATCAGATATATGTTTTGAGGCTAAATTTCAATGCAAAAAAAGAAGGGGGGGGGGATGAATTTATAAGTGATTAAATAATTGACACAAGATTTTCAGCCATGAACTTTTTTTTTTTCCTTTTCAATGAAAAAAGATGTTTCTTTAAGCTCCAAAACAAATGTCTCCCAACTTTTACTGTACATTTAACATTTGTGTTTATTTTAATTAGTAGAAATAAACAATGTAAAAATACCTCTTATCAAGCAAATGATTTCGGTAGTAATGGCCAAGATACAAAAAATTCATCGCAAAATAAGGATCTAGCTCAATAGCCTAAAAATGTACCACAAGTTAGCATTATTCACGACAAATTAGAAAAATAATAACAATGAAATAGAATAGAACATCATACTTTACTAAAAATTTTGAATGCCTTTTCATGTTGCTCAGAGAACCACAAAGAGGTGGCAATTAAGTGCAAAGTAAAAGCACTCTCCTTTAGCTTAATGGATTCTTTTAACCTAAAATGAAAACATTTTTTCTTTTTTTTTTTTTAGAAAATAAAATTCACACCAATTACACAACAATAAAGTACAGACTCCTGATTAACTGGCTGAAATGAGACCTGGATTAAACCAGTAAAGTGAATTCTGGACTAAAGCGGAGAGTAAAAAATAAATAAACCTATATAAGTGATTGATGAATGTGTTTTCTAAAATTGCATCAAACAATGAAATAGCTTTGAAATGTCTTAAAAATTAGAATTATTATAATAATCATTTCTTAAATAAGTGAATCTATAAAAACAGCGTTTTACTTACCAATAAAAAGAACGTTTTTAATAAAAACTTCTCTTTTTTTTCTGCTGAAGGATGGAAGTTTGACGACTTGACTCATAATTTTCACATTTTTTAAAAGCATCACATTAGTAGAGGAAGTTGATGCCTATTGTTCCACCTTGCATAAACCATTTCTAATATAACTTCGCCATTTTAAAGTGATATGGCAGGTTGTCAGGGTGGACACAGACTATCATTTTGCTAAGGAATGACTCCCCCCCCCCCCTCCACCAACTCTCCTACAAATAGATCTAAGGTTATGGGTGTGAAAAAATTCTGAAACTGTTTGGGTGTCAATAAAACACACCAAACTGGCCAGGAATAATGCACCTAATAGCGCAAAGACGTTACTAATTTTTTTCGTTCGTAATGACAAGAAGTAATATTTCAGACGTTTACTTTAAAAAAATTTAACGAATTAAAAAGATTACTGCAAGAATTTACATTTTGCTCATAGATTTTTTGAATACAACTTGGCTGCATAAAAATGTTGAAGACTTAGGGAGGGGTCATGACTCTTATGACCCCCCCCTCCTGTATCCGTTCTTGACGGTGGTCACATTGCCAGATGTTGGAGTCATCTTCATTGTGAACCACATCAGTAACCTCTTTATTATTATTGTAATATATAGGTATTTGTTTGTACTCTCCTACAAAATATATTAATTTTCTAATAGAGTGTGATAATTTAATGTACTAGAAAGGTATTTCTTTTTTTTAAAGGTTACCCTTTTATTTTGTAATTTCAATACATAATTATGAACTTTTCCATTTTTTATACAACTTGTTTTTTGATTTCCATGATTAAATAATTATGGCCGGTTGAAGGAGCAATCTGGTTAAACAAAGGCCAGTTAATCAGGAATCTACTGTATCTACACAATTAGAATTGGGTAATGTAATTACTTTGCTAATGCAGCAGAATATTCTTTTTTCAAGAGAAGGATGTAGCCTTCAATCAGCATCACATCAGCATCATCACTGTACTTTGCTTTCAATTCATTGCAAATCTAAATTTTCAGAAGCACATTAATGTTCTTATATAGAGGTAAAAGTTAATTGAACTCTACAATTTCAATTAAGCTAAAAGATATTTTAAGTACACAAGCCTCTAAAAGCTAAGGTAAAATATGAATAAAAATTTAACACTAGCTAAATAACTACTAAACAAAAATTGCCCAAACAAAGCATTTACACAATGTATCAGTTTACTAAGTTGATTTTTATACTTTGAGGTTTATCCTGCAAAGACAGTTGTTCCAATCAATCAGTGGCACATCAATCAAATGGCATATACATTTTCAAAAAAAATTACACTTCAGAAACTAATGAAACAAAAACAATAGGCCTCCAAATCAATACAATCAGTATTTACCTTCTCAGCCTTTTCAACTTCTTCAATTTTTAAAAGTGTTTGGCAGAAAGAAATCATAATTTCCTTTGATTGTCCTAAGTACTGTATACACTGAAAATAATTCAAATAATTTGTTAAAAAAACGAAGGGAGGAAAGAGGAGAGAAAGAGAAAGAGAGAAATGAGCATTTATTTTTTTTTTCTATTAAAAGAATAACACTTAATAGATCATATATTTGTTCCAAAAAATACTAATTTTACAATTTTAATACATTTAATTGTTATTATCATTATAATCATTTATCAGTTGTTAATTTGTTTTTGTTAATTTATTTGCTTTATTTACTTCTTTTTTTATTTTTTGAACCTATATAACAATACTTAACAGAAAAACTACCCCCTACCAAATCCAGAAAGAAATTTATTATAAGCAAAGAAAAATGATCACCAATAAACTAATCAATACAATCATGCACATAATAATGTGCACTAAGAAGAATATTTATAAAGCTATCTGAAATCTCAAAATGTATTCATCAAAATTAAATTATTAAAAAAACTTTACTTCATACAATACTATAGTTGATGAAATGTAGGAAAATTTTAGGGAATATTTTATTTATTTGGATTATAGTTAAAATACTTGATTATTAAAACTTTGAATATAATAGCGATTTGGAGTAGAAGCTTAACCAATAGTTAAGCTTTTCCATATTATCATCCTTAGTTAAGCTTTTCCATATTATCATCCTAACTAGTATTTTTCCTTGTTTCTTTTTTTTTTCGGTTACAGCTGCCGATATTCAAAATATTTTTTCAGAACTAGCGCTTTTTCACATCATTTTTTCCTCCAATAGATGTTTAAACTCAGAAGCTAAAGTAGCTTTATGCAAACATGGAACCTTTTCAAAAGATTTGATAGCAGCATTGAAATTCTGCTTTCCACACAATGCTTGGCCCAGAAGCAAATAAAATTTTCCGATCATGCTTGAAGAAGTGGTACGTTTCATTGAAAGATCTATACCTGCAAAGAAAGTAAAAATCAAAGCTTCATTATTTGACGATTGAGATATTAAACAATTGGAGCATGAGCAGATATATCAAAGTGATAAATGCAAAAAAGGACAAAAATAACAATTAAACAATTGAACTTACATACAATAGACATTGGAATGATCTTACAAACTTATTATTTCAGAAAAACAATTATATTGATATTTTTGAAACATCAATTTTTGTCGATTGTAGAGGTTTTTTAAATTAATTTAATTGTTATTATTCTTACTATTTGTATGCTTTAAAGTTTTAAAATTCCAGAAAGAAAGATGAAAAGTTTAGTTCTTCAAGTATCAAATATACAGGGTGTTCCTAAATACCATGTGCAAGCTTGGAGGGGAGGTACAGAACAGGATTACAAGCAAGAATCACTTAGGAACGTATGATCTCAAACGCAATCCCGATGCGCTACATTCACACAAAGCCCTAACGTTGAAAGATGCAAAAAAAGATAACAAATAGTGATATATTATCACACAAATAAGGTTTTACACTACATTTTAGTTCTTTAGAAGTTCTTTTTGTAATGCATGGGACTGCAGCTGTAAAACATGCATCATAATGACAACACACCCACCATCGCAATTACAAGCCATTCTAGCAAACTTTCACCTGTCATTACGAAGCCTGTATTAGAATTACCAACAGCAATTTTTAACGACCGCTTAAAATCTATGTTAAAAACCTAAAATGTTGTGTAAAATTGCCTTTCTGTAATAAACTTATGAGCTTTTCACAGCCAGTGTCTGGTTTTGGATGCATGTAGTGTGTTAGTAATCTGTTTGCGACCATATGTTTCTGAGTGGATCTTGCTTGTTATTGTGCTCTGTACCTCCCCTCCAAGTTTGTACATGTCCTTCAGGGACTCTGTACTAATGTTCCACAAGGAGTTTTAAAAAGCTGCAACTAGTAATTAAAAATACAAAAGGCCTTAAGCTGGATATTGTTTTCTATATTTCTACACAAATATAGTAAGTATTTAAGTTTTAAAATGATGATGATAGTGAACTTAAACAGGAGATTATAAAGAAAGCAAACTCATTTGAACGAACTCTTAATAAAAACATTTCATAATACTTTAAGCAACGAAAATGCAGTATCATTTAATAGAGTATGTGCCTGAAGATTACCTATTTTAGCATTTTTTTCAGCATCTTTGTATTGATGTAACTTCAGATGTATTTCTGTTAGGAAATACCAACCTTCCAAGCAGGATTCAACTGTTTTAAGGCCTACAAAATAAAACTAAACAATGAATAAATAAGCAAATATAATTGTATTAACGATATGACCTTCTACAAATTATTGGTAAATAACAAAAGAAAAACTAAATTGAATCAATATGAGTATTTTAACATGCTAACACAGCAGTATGCATAACGCATATCAACGACTGTTTTAGAACATTTCAGAAAATTTCCCTTTCTGTTGCATACCTATTAAATTTTGAAAAAAAAAAAAAAAAAAAAAAATTCAGAATTAAAATTTTTTTTCAACATGCTGTTATCAAACATAAATCTTCTGGATTTAGAGTCAGAAGTTGATATCTTTGGTTGTTTTATAACATTTTCATGAACTTTGACTGTTGTAGTAATAGAGCATACTTTTAATTATTCAGTTTATTGAGTTGGACCTAGCACAATCTAACATGTCCATCTCAAAGCCTGTTTATCTGGGAAAACTGCAGATCTTGAATTTTAAAACTTCCTGGATCTTGATTAATTTCTCATGCTTTTCCATGTTTGTTTCGAATATTAGTAAAACCCTCATTTCTTGTAATGCAAACTTTGTCGCACTGCATATTTGAAGCATAGCCTAGAACTATTTTCACATTTTATAGGTCAAAAGTGAATAGGAGATTAAGACAAATAAGAAATACTAAAGGCTCAATGGACAGAGATAGAGGGGAGCACGCAGGATGCATGCAAGTCTGCAACAATGGTGCACACTCATAGATTACAAGGATGTTTACAGCAGTATTAGGGGAGGGAGAGATGAGCTGTGTCACTTCAGGTTAACAAATCTTACATATGGTGCTCTATCCTTTAACAGGATTTTTTTTTCTCTTGGGGAGATTTTTTTATTTTTCACTTCCAACAGCGGATATCAAGATAACTGTAAACAAAAAAAGAAGCAGAGAAGATAAAGAATAACAAGAAACAAAAGAAACATGAGCCTGCAAGTACAATCTATAAATCACTCATTTTGAGACTAGCCTGTCAATATCCGCTCCAGATGAATCTATGGAAGGGAAAAACAAAATTCGGGATTTTCCAGAACTTGTTAGAAGATTGAAGCTAACAGACAAAATACAAAGATTCATTTAAGAATCTTTAGAATTGAATGAACAATGAACTGAGTAAAATACATTACCTTGTTTTATGCTCAGAATTGCCTCCACATATTTTTTGGCGATCAAGTATGTATAACCTTGAAAAATCAAAGCAATTCCTTTAATCATATCACACTTTGATATCTTTTCTGACAACTCATCTATACCCCCAATAACAGTGTTGTTGTCTGGAAAGAAATTGTGAAATATAAGTAAGATATTTGAACATTAGTCTTTACTTCTCACTTCAAAAAATTTCAAAGCATGCAGCTTGGCTACTGCGATAATTTATACATGATACATGCATTGGCGCCCATATGCAAAATTGTAAGGGGGGAGCTCAGATATTTTAACCATGGTTTAGCAGGCTATTTTCCCCATAGAAACAGATTTCAGGACAGATCAAAGTCATTAAAATTTGACATTGTAATTACTTATTCATTAATGGGTTGGAGAACAAATGTTTTTACATTTTTGCAAAGAAAAAAGAACTAAAAGCAAGAAAATTCTAATTTCTAGGGGGGGGGAGCTCGAGCCCCCCCCCTGCCCCCTATATGGGCGCCCTTGGATACATGGATTTATTCTAGGGCAATGTATTATGAAATTCCAAGGAAGTAAAATATTAATGAAACTGAAGATAAATTTATGTCATGTGTAAAAAAGCAAAATAAATTATATGTATACAAAGCTAACATTTCCTCCCCCCCCCCCAACACTTGCTCCTTTATTGAGCAATGATCAAAAGATCTTTTATGCTACATTGAAATCAATAATTGCCTACCACAATGTAAAAACCTTTATTTAACTAAATTAGAGGGCTCTGCCTCTGCTTCGAGTTGCAAACTCCTGAAGCCCGAAGTAATTTAAAACTAAATTTCAAAGCTGAATGAGCTATGGGGTCTCTTGGATGTGGGACAGCCACAGACACAATTTCTTTGACAAAACCTTTTTTAATATAGAGAGAAATAAAGCATACCTATGTATAATTTCATTCCTAATCGGCATAAAAACTCTAGACAGGTTGGACTATCAGGAAATTTTTTGTAAATCATTAGTGCTAAACTCAGAGAATATTGTTCATTCGAACACTAAAAGGGAAAAAGAAAATAATAATAACAATAAATTTAAAAAAAATTTATTCATTTAAAAAGCACTATTTATAAATTTACAATGTTAACTTACTTTGACCAAATTTTCAATGAATGTTGAAAATATTCTTTTAATATCAGCTTCAGAAAATTTTTCATGATCAATAATACATTGTAATGCTTCCATTTGCTGAAAAATATGTAAAAAAGACTCAGAAAACTTGTAAAATTATTAGGCAAAAACATTTGAAATCGAATTTTTATTATCTTAACTTTATTTCTTTTAACAAAATTGTGGAAAGAAAACAAAAATGAATTAGAGTAACAAATTAAAACAGCATGTTTAATTTTGGAAAAGATTTCAGTAAGGAATAAAGAAAAAATCTACCCACTTCTCTTTTTGCAATTAAGTAAGTGAAAATAAAGTTTTTTCATGCGGCGTGGTTGGGGAAAGCAGAGGGGATTGGGAGGGGGATCCCCATGTGAAAAATACACTAGCTCTCTTTTTTATAACTGATCACAATAAATAAATAAATTAAATAGTAGGTTAATTAATCATTTTATATTTTTCTGATGTAACATACAAACTCACCTCTGGAAGCAGTTGGAGACCTGGAAAAACAGGAACAACTTCACATCAAATAAAGGTAGCTAATATGTTGAGAAGCAGATGATTTTTATTGCCACCCCAAGCACTAAAATTCTTTTCTTTTCCAGTGGTACGAAATGTGGGCAACCCCATTGTATATAGAGAAATCCATCACAGAAACATCCTCTGAGGGTATTAAGCAGTAAGTTGTATTGCATGTATCCTCTAAATATTTCTAACTTTTGCTCTATCCCTCTCTTTTTCCTTTTCTGAATTTGGACACTTTAAATATTTAACTTCAATCAGAAGTTAAGGGAAACCAAACCAAAATAAAATACCCCAAGGTTTTGGTTCAACATTGTTGCCACTCCTAATACAGTAGTTTATATGCATATAAAGAGTTTTTATTTTAAAAAAAAAGGCTAGAAAATAACTCTGGCTGCATTAGTGGTAAAAGCTATACGTATAAAGTAGTATAATGCCAATTTCTTGCTTTAGAATAAGCCTAAATATGAAGATATTAAGGTCAACTGCAATTTTTTGAGTGTTGTAATCAAGAAATCATATTCTTATTTTATTTCATACTTTATAATGTGAACCATGCTTTTAGAAAGTCTTAACACTTTCTTTACATTTTATACATTTAAGAAAAACATTCAGTGTGAAGTTGGTTCTCGTTTTGGAGATGTCCTCATTCAAATACATTAAAAAAGCTTATGTTTTGGCTTTTGAAATTCTTTGTTTTCGCAGAAAAATGATCATGAAAGTGGTGGTGCTATTTAGATAGATTTGATCTAACACTGTGCCACAAAGTTAAGTTATTGCAGACTTGAAACAAATAATAATTGATTTGCATAGGATTGCTTAGCTTGAAAAAAAGACCTTTTAAAAATCTATACTTGAGGTAGGTTCAAGAGCCTAAACAGAAGAAATGCGAGGTTGTTAGCTAAAATTGACTAATAAACATAATTTTAGACATTGAATTGGCACACAAAGTTGCAAAAATGCAGTTTTAGGCTATATTTGGGCGAATTCTTGAAGGAGGATTATGACCCCTACCTCCCATGGCCTCCTATAGATCTGCGTTTGGGGAAAATAAATTAACGATACCTTGAAACAACAATTACAGTATGACTTTGATTTAACGATACCTGATTTAACAATTTCCTCAATTTAATGATACATTTCACTGGTTCAGTTTGACTGCATTGAATGCCTGTGTTCTTTGATTTATCGATATTCTTGATTTAATAATAATTTTTTCCAGTCCCTTGACAATTGTTAAATTGAAGTTATATTGTACTTGCATTGAAGTATGTTTATTACAAATGGAAAAATTTGTGCCAACGAAAACAAAATACAATTTCAATTCTTCTGTGAAGCAATGACTGATGACTATGATTTGTTCATCAAGAGAGAACTTTCTCAACAGAAATACAGATAAAATCACATACAAATGTGTTTAATTGAATACCCTTCAAATGTGTTCAACTGTGTAAAATGAATTCCAATACACTGCAGGAAAAAAAAGTGGTGTCTAGTCGCTAGAACTGATATTGTAATAATTTGTAAAAAATACTCTGCATTTGAAAAAAAATAAATAAGAACCAAGTACACATTTTTACTATTGTTACCCATGAGTGTATCATACAAAAATATTAGCTTTATATTCAAGAAAAAAAATTAAAAGTCAACTTTGTTTAACAGTATAAGAGATTATTGTTAGTACAGTCGGGCCTCCATATATCGAAGTAGCAAATTGCTGGAAAAAAATTTGATATATAGAAACAATTTTAGTTTGTCCTAAAACATTAAAAATAAAGCTAATTTTTCCTAACTGTAATGCTGTTTCATATTTTTGAGTGAGGTTTCTGTAAGTTTCAGTACTTCTATTACGGCATTCCAATTTCTCACAATAGCAGAAACTCTGCTGGTGGAAATACTAAATTTACCTGAAATGACATTTTTGCGCCTTCATACATCTTCATTCTTCGACAATTCAACTTGATCTGCAACGTTAGGGTATTTTTAATGTAATAGAGAGGAAAGTAAAAAATCAACCTACTTGAATGATTTTCACTGAAGCTAAAAAGTTTAGGAATGATAATCAACAGGAGGACAATAGGGATAACTTGAATCTGATTTTACTGTATTACTGATTACAACTTAAATCTGAAATAAAATTAAGGGAATCTCAACCTTCAAACTTAAGGGAACCCAGATTCCTGGTGAGTTTTGTAGCAACCTTTAGAGAACATAATTTTCTCCCCTAACCTTTATTTTTCAAAAGACGAACAGTCTTAAAGTGTTAAAAAAAATATACCAATGTCTCAAGAAAAAAAATCGATATGTAGAGATTTTTTTTAGATATAGAAACAGTTTTTATATGTAAGGGAAATGGAAATTTGTTGGGACTTCCATATATAGGAAATTTTGATATGTGGAAGTTCGATAAATGGAGGTTAGACTGTACATGGACAAAAAAAAGTTTTATTAGCAAATAATACAAAGTTAACAACACAACGATGTACGGAAGATACACAACTCAATCATTTGAGAATTGAATAGATTTCTTACTATCTTTTTTTCATTTTCTCCCAATTGGACTTGTCCACATATTTCTTCAAAAATCAATTTATTCACTAAATATTTTCCCTCGCTATCATCTTTTACGACATCTAACTTTGATCTAAGTACTCCTAAAAGCTGAAAATAAAAATAATACATTTTAAAAAATAAGTAAATATCCAGAAATAAGCATAAATATAATTGCCACAAAACTTTTATTGATTTGGCTGCAACATAACAAAAAAGATTTCTGATAAAATATTTTTACATCCTTTGAAGTTTCATAATTTCAAATAAAAATGGATGCAGAGACATTTGATGGGGAACCTTTTAATTGAGATTCTGTACAGAAAAGGAAAATTACTAAGACTGTTTGAAGTAATGGAGGATGGTTACTAATTTTTCCCACATGATCAAAACCAAAAGTTGAGGCTTATACACGTGATTATAATTTTGCACTGCTATTTTGTGTTTTTTACCTCATTTTAAGCCTAAGATAAGTGTGTTTGAAAGAAATGCTTTAACAAACAATTTGTATTAAATGAAATAATTTAATGCCAATGACTAGAGATTAATAGACATAAAATAGAGAGAGACATAGAATAAAAGTTAGTATTCAGGAAAACAAACTTCATTTGACACTAGTGGATGAAACAATTTCTAATCATTCAAAAATTGACAATTTCTGTAAAATAAACTTAATGGTTCTCATTTTAACAAAGTTGCAACATTTCCAGAATCCCACATAGCCAGTGTCCCACACAGCCATCACACTTACTAGCAAATAAGAGATCATCGCCATCTGTCTATGAGCTGCTATTGGCTGGCGCGTTTGATTCAAATGGATAAATGCTCCGCGCTACTTCGCTGGTAAAATTGAAAATATTTAACGATTGACTGAAATTATGACAAAAATAATTTGCATAAGCATGGCTCTAATTGACTAATCTCATTTCTAAAGCGAAGAGCGTAATCAGGGCCGTGCTTAGGGGGTGGCAACTGTGCAGCTGCACAGGGCCGCTAAAATATTCTGAAGGTAAGGGGCCGCTAAAATATTGTGAAAAAATATCTTCTTTTTAATGGTACCAACAAAAAGGAGATGCAATAAAACAAACTACAGCGCATTAAAAATAGGCTATTTTTCATGTTAACGATTTCTACAGCCACTTTGGATGCCAATATCTTTAAGAAAATCAATATTTACACTCTGAAGAATAACCCATTAAAAGCATGTATATTGACAATATAGTAAGAGCTTTTGAATCATTTTTGTTCAAAATTTATGGCATTCTAAAATTCAGGAAAAAGTTTCTCCATTGCATTTTTCTTGCGACTTTGCATGTATACTACACAAAAAATAATGAATTCAAATCCATAAAAATACTCCAGGGATGGCAAGGTTTTGGACACTACAGTAAAAATCCTGGTTTTTACCGTCCTGTCCAAAACCCTTGCGTCCAAAACTACATTTTCAGAGATATTGTATTTTCTGAGAAAACATCAAAAACAGAATAAAGTATCAAAGTAATGTTTTCTTTTTTTTTGAACATTTATTTAATGTGACTATTCAATTTATTTATGCAAATGATTTTAATCTAGTTTCATAGAAATTGAATTCTTAATGTAAAATTTCAATTTGTGTGCACGAGTTCAATTTTATTTTATTTTTGATAATGGTAACCATATTTCCTCATGTTTATGCATGTGCGCAAATGAAAGCAGGGTTCGCAAGTTTTTACCATCCTGCTCAAAACCCTTGTGTTGAAAACTGTCCGAAAGTGTCCGAAACTGTTATTTGAGAAACGATACTTTGTGAGAAAATATCAAAAACAGAAAAAAATGTCAAAATTATTTTATTTATTTATTTATTTTTGACTATTTAATATATTTACTCAATGTGAACATTCAAGTGTACATATATAGCTGATTTTAATCTAGTTACATAGAAATTAAATTCGTCAATAAAAATTTCAATTCAAACCCATGAGTTAGTTCTTTTGTTTTCTTTACCATAAACCAAATTTTCAGACATTTATGCTTGTGTGCAAAAGAAAGTGCTCAAAATATAGTGCAATAATTGACTTAAATGCAATAACTGACATTTTTTTTAGTTACAGAATGTATTATAGAAAAAATATGAACTAAGAAAAGAATAACACAAGTTTTAAAATATAAGTGTTTGATCATCAATTTTTTGTTCTTTAATCTATGATTTAAATAATAACTTTTGTTAAGACATCATATAAAACTTATTTGCACAAATTATTAAAGAAAAAAAATAAGTTTATTTTTTATTTATTTATTTATTTTTTTTTTTTTTTTTGCACCTAAACATTGCACATTTGATAACATTCCTTTGAGTTATAAATGGAACTGAAATGAGTTGTCTTGGTAGTGCTGTGAACTTCCATTCATAACTCTACCAACTGGAAACTTACATAGGGAAGTTTTTATGTAATAGAGTTATTGGCATTTTTTTAAAAGATATTTTTTAAATGAACATTTTGTAGAAAAATATTATCAAATATTCATTAATTTAACCTCATTAATAACAGTATTTAAGCATCAAGAATATTTCAGTAAATAGGAACTGATTCGATTACACCCCTTTAGCTTTAGCATAGCTTTGGACAGTTTAAGACAGTTTCGGACACTTTTAAACAGTTTTGGACGATAAAAACCACCTGTCCTGTCCTAAACCAGTTTTGGACAGTCCAAAATCCAACCCTGACTAGAACATATTATTATCTCTTTATCTTTATCTTTACTAATAATAAAGCTGAAAGTCTCTCTGTCCGTCAGGATCTCTCTCTGTCCAGATCTCTGACGCGCATAGCACCTAGACAGTTCGGCTGATTTTCATGAAATTTGGCAAAGTTAGTTTGTAGCATGGGGGTGTGCACCTCAAAGCGATTTTTAATAAAATTCGATGTGGTTCTTTTTCTATTCCAATTTTAAGAAAAAAATTATCATGAGATGAACCAGTAAATTACGAAATTATCATGGCGTGGAACCGTAATATGGGTACAAGCCAATTGGCAAGAAAATTCACCATACATTATTTGTAAATATACAGGTGAACCAAAAGACCTTTTAATTTTCTATTACGGGCTAAGACATGCGGGTATCACTAGTAGTAAACAAAAGTAAGGTTTCACAGAAATTCTGGAAGGAAGTCCGTAGCGGATGTGCGTCCAGGAGACCCCATAGCACCTAGAGCCTTGAAATTTTATACTAAGTTATTTCGAGCCGCAAAGGTGTGCACATGAGGATTTATTTTTTAAAATTCGAATTACTATTTTTGTAATTATTTTTTAAGCTCAAATTTTGCATAAATTGCCTATTGTTGCCTATTAATGGGGTGAAAAATTACTTGCACATATTAATATTATACATTGTTGGAAAGGATAGAATTTTCCACGTTCTACGCAATTTGTTTCTATTCTCTAACTTAAATACGGCGGGAGTTATTTGCATTTTTAGCTTGAACTGTTTTAGGCTCAGCTAAAATTTAGGCACTACTTTCTTCATTATATCGATCAGTGAAAAGCGAAGGAGTGAAAAGCGAAGGAACTGTTCCACAGTTTGTTTGTTTTTTGACGCCACTGGAAAAAGTGTTTTTTTTTACTTCAGCTCTAACTCGACCTATGGTTGTAAAACTGAACTTCTATCTCCAAAGGAGAAAAAGTTACAAGCCGTAAAAAATCAAGTTCGAATAATTTCATCGTTATTAAAATTATTGATGTTTTATTTGGCATTGCCATAGTTACGTTTTTCGATTCGCATGTTTCTTCTTTCTTATTCACAAACTTTAAGGGTTTCAATTTTAACTGAAAATCTTAGGCTCAACTCAATTCAAGCCCCGAGCTAAAGAGCAAAATATGTTACTAGAGACCACAAATATGAAAGTGACTTTTCAAACGTACAAAACTGGAAGTTTTTCAATGCTTATGACCCCCTCGGCCCTTACGGCTCTGCAAGTTGGTACAAGTTATTTTGAAACCCAGGGAAGGGGTGCTTTTTGCTCCAAAGGGAGCTCATAATGCGTTTTTAATCTGTTTCTTTCTAATTGACCATTTAAATCTTTGCGAATCAAATAAGATTGCAAAGCAATCTTCGGGGTTGGTGAACGTTAGCGAGCAGGGAGCAGTGCCCCCTAGTAATACATGTAAAAGTACTTTGAGCTCCTAAAATTCCAGGCTTCCAGTCTGATAAAATTTCCCGTAATTTGAACTTAAGCATGGCAATTCGTTACAACAGATAGGATTTCAAACTCATTTTTCTATCCTTATTTGAAAGAACACCATAGAAAAAAATCTTATTTTGAAAGGAAAAAATCTGTTCTTTCTAATGATACAGTAAAACCACCCCTAACGGAAACCCCTAAAATGCGGACACCCCTTTTTTATTCCCCGATTCCTAGGCAAATAGCATTATTAAACCCCTGTCTTGCGGACATCCCTCTGTTGCAGACAAAATATTTGTCCTGTTAGTGTCTACATTAGAGGGATTTTACTGTATTAACGAAAAGATGTGAAGTGACAAACTTGAGCTACAGCGCTTTGAGCTTTTTTTCACTTGAATGGCTTTGATAGCCGCTTTGGATGACAATATCTTTTAGAAAATAGATGTTTAAGCTCAGAAACTGTGACATATTAAAAACAAGTATTTTTACAATGTAATTACAAAGTAAGAGCCATTGAATTATTTTTGTTCAGATTTTATGACAACCTAAAGTCCAGGAAAAAAATTTCCCCGCAAAGCTTTTTCACGAGTTTACACGCATGCTACAAAAAATCTAATGAGCACAAATTTCCAAAAATACTTGAATGTATTAACAGCAAATTGTACTTTATGATAAAGCCTGGAATTGCGTTGAACAAAAAACAATAGCAAACTGCTTTAGAAAGGCAGGTTTCCATAAAGCATCTGCATAGGAAATCCACTTAGAAGAGGAAGAAAAAGAAAAGGAAATTGAAGAAAAAGTTGATGAGGAATGGCGTTTAGTGTCGAAAGCTCGGCAGCTAGATCTTGTAACAACATTTTGAGACTTTGTCAACATAGATGATGATATTCAAGTGTGTAGAAATTTATCGGACAAAGACATAGTTGATGAGCTTAGACCACTCTCAGAAGAGGAAGATGATGAGATGGAAGAACTTATCCATCTAAAAAAGCTCAACTTTAATGAAGCAAAAAGTGTCATGCATGTGATACGGGCTTCATTGAATCGAGACCTGATATGACTCAAAGACATTCAATGCTATTTCGCATCTGGAAAATATAATTGACAAGGAAACAAAAAAAAGAGTACCAGTCAAACTCTTCTTGACAGATATTTAAAATAAAGTATGGTAAGTTATGGTTTTGTGTTCGCTTTTGCTAATGAGCTTTGAGGTATATAGTATACTTATATTAAATGGAATGATTTTTTGTAAAATTTTCAATAACTCGAATTTTTTATGTCTTTCCTTCATTTCGAGTTAGCAAGAGTTGATTGTAGTTCTTTTTATAGGTTCTATTGATGAACTCTTAGAGCTCATGGCGAGGAGCTGTGGAAAATCTCCATACAAATCATTAAGTTTACCTGTGCGCAAGAGGGCGCTTTTCTGTTCATGTAAATCAACTTCGTTAGATATGTTTCCATTAATCTATCAAGGATTCGTGGCTTCGATAGCTTGGTTGTTGAGTTTTGGTCATTTTGCGGCAGTTCGCATAGCAAGGGCAATTTGGAAGCCCTTTCGATTGTATAATGGAAATAAAGTCACTTTATGTTTTATAGATAGTTGCCTTAGCATTTTCTTTAAAGATAAATAATGTCCTCATATACCCAATAGGAAATGGGTTCAGACAAATAAATGATATCGAGTCTGTTCGGATTCCAGGAGAGGCTCGGATGCTTGAGCAAGAATGCTCACACCATGTAGTGGGAAAAAATGGGCCCCGAAGAAGAATTCTACTAAACTTGCAACATACATCGCAGAACAGATGCCTGATCACAGGCAGAACAATTCTGTTTAAATGTGAGAGGAAAGTTCAGATAAATCTTCTGCAGAAATCCTCCAAATTTCTGTGAAATTTCTGCAGAAACTGCAGATTCACAGCAAATATCTTCCAACTTAAGACTCAGTTTTTCAGATTCTGCAGATTTCTTTAAATTAGAAGAAAATCTAAAACTCTCGGAAATTTTTATAATTTTGCGGAAAGCTGTCAAAAAATGTTGAATTTGATAAGTCATCTGCAGGAACCAAGGGCGCCCATATGGGGGGAGGGGGGCAAGTAGAGGCTCAAGCCCCCCTACCCCCACCCCACCCCTCGACAGAAATTAGAACTCTTTCTTCTCTAGCCATCTCTTCTCCAGCCATTAATGAATAAGTTATTAAAAATCTCAAATTTTAATAACTCTAATCTGTACTAAAATCAGTTTCCATGGGGAAAATGTCTGAGCCCCCCTTACAATTTTGCAAATGGGCGCCCACGGCAGGAACTCTAGATTTACTTTGAACTTAAAGAAATCTGTAAAATTTGTACAAAATTCTGTCTTGAGTTGCAAAATATTTGATGAAAATCAGCAGTTTCTGCAGAAATTTCATCTTCTAAATGTGAAAAGATTCTAATTTTTCTGGCATTTCTGATTCTCCTTTTCCTTATTTTTCCCAATCGATCTTCATCTACTGTGATTTCCTTCATAATTATACGTTTTGGAAACATGCCAACATTGCGTGTCTTGTTTGAGGTTACAATCCTTTTGCATCCGGAAAATATTTCAAGTATTTAGAAAGTTTTGGAGTGTTTTGTTATATGCTACCCTAACTTGACTCATTTTGTTTATTAATTTAGTATTTTATTTATTTATTAATATTCTTTCAATTGCTCCATCATGCCACGTAAAATTAACATGGATTGAAACCTAGGTTCAGTTTTTTATAAAATTTTGTATATTTGTTCTTTCTAAGCATTTTAGAAAGCATATAAAATATCGTTGGAGAATCTCAGTTGGCTTAGGTTTCACAGAAATCCATAGCAACAGTAAAGTTTTAAAAACTAATTTAAAAAAAAAAAACCTCCTGCATGTAACAATTTTGATTTATTGCTCTCGATTAGTGGAAAAGGTCAGGTTGGTTGCTGGTATATACAATGTTTGAAGTACTTGCAAAACAATTTTAGGTCAAATGATTTTATGTTGCAGAACATCATTAAGTATTCCGCTTTGGGGGAAATGGGACACGTTTGTGTCGGTCTATATGACGGTGTATAATCACCTTTACTAAATATAATAAATCTTAAAGCACAATAGCAATAAAAGTAGTTGCATCCATTGTGCTTCATTTGCTGATCATTTGCTTCACTTAAGAAATTACAGACTTGCTATCCTATAAAAAAAGAAAAGCAAAGTATTAAACTATGAGTTTAAGTTTGTTACTTGCCAATTCTTAACATTTTACCTAAATATTTTGCGGAAGAAAAACAAATCACATGATTGTTGTCCAGAGATTACAAGATGGATAATTTATAATTAAGAGAAAAAAGTTTCAAAATTCAAAAAATCTGACCAAAAACTTGTAAGAGAGAGGGCAGCAAGCATAGTAAAAGGGGCTTGTTACTAAAATTGGCAATGTTTGCCATAGATAGATGTAGAAGATTTGAACATTGTATCAACATATCAACATAAGAGTTCGGTGCAGCTTCAAACTTTCTTTGTATGATGACGCAGTTCTTAAGAAAACACAGGAGATTAATTTACAGCTATGAACAGGAAGCATAGTTACAACTGCTAAATCAATCATCAGCAATTAAGCAAATATCAATTAACACCATAAACTCAACAGTTACACACGTATTTACATCCAAATACGCAAAAATACAAATGAAAGGCTTCACAAAACAGAGCTAATACATGCTCTCCAGTGCATCACTGACACGATTCATAAGAAAAACTAACTCGAGACTGACTCCCCCGTCGGCCGTGGCTATTTATAAATCTCGAAAGAAATTTCCACAAAATTGGAAATACTTCTCCTATTTTCTTTTTATTCATTCACGAATCTTATCAATGAAAAATAGGGGGACTGTATACTTCAGTCGAATGTCAGGGGATTGTATGTACATTACAAGAAATTATTTACAGGTTATGTTATTAAGATAATTTTAGATAAAAAATAACGGAATAAACGCCAAATTTAGCTAGATTACAACAAACTTATCACAAAAATAATTACTATTTACAGAATTTGTAACATTGCCCCCTTCCTAAGGACTGCACGTCCCGGGCAGTACAATCCCCAGAAAGGATGCCAAATTTATATCACAAGTGTAATGATCCAGCAACCAAATACAGTTTAAAAAAAGGGGGGAGGGGGATTACCTCACATGACTTTAACTTTTAAAATGTTAAGTTATGCTTCTGGTTTTACCATGGGAAAAATCATTTTATTTTACTGGGAAAAGCAATCCAATGTAAAATACTCACTTTCTCTTTCTTGTTCATTTTTCTTAGAATAGAGATCAATTTGTCATACATTTCAAGCATTTTCACTTTATCACTATAAATATGCAAAATGTATTCAAATAGAGTCAAGCAATTATGAACTAAGTAAGACAAACAAATTACAATTGAAAAAATACATTATCTCATAATTTGTTAACACTAAAATATATTTGCAAAAGATGAGAATACACAGTTTTGTTCATCTCTTATTTCATTTTGAAAATAAATATGCAACAAAATCAATAGATATAACACTGTATAATAGATATTTAAAATAAAGTACAACTTTTTTTTATGTAAAAAATTAAGTGAGGAATAGATATTGATTACAAAAGAGTTGTTTGTTGAGCTCATGTTCATCTCCGCATGAAAATAAGCTAATAGAACCAAAAAGTGGGGAAAATGATACTTGCGTGTAAAATTAAAAAAAAAAAAAAAAACTGGACTATGCTCGAGTAAAAATAAAAAGTAGAGGGAGTCCCTGTGTTCTCCCTTGACTAACATACGCCAGATTATAAAGCACAAAAATAAATAAATAAATAAATAAAATCAGGAATGACGATGAAGAGCAGAAGAACAATAGAAACCACATTGGTGTGAGGTGGGATTTTGACCCTGGGAGGCCCTGAGCAAAGAACACATTGGAGACCATCCAAAACTTTTTTTTTTTTTTTTGAAAAATGTTGGATTGAAAATGTATTCATTGAAATACAACGAGACAAAATACTAACAGAGTACAACAGTGTTAATATGAGTAAACAGAAAACATTTTGAGCTTTATCTGTAAATAACAACATATAACAACACATGTTGCAGGTATGCTTATTAGAGTGGAATGAAAAAAACTAAGTTTTTATTTTCGAATTGTAATAGCGCAGAAAAGTTGCGATTGGTGAAGACTTGCAAAACAAAACAAAACAAAAATTTTTAAAATCGGATAATATCTTCCAATCCCGCAACGAGCCTAAAAATTTGAAAAAATTGAAAATTTCACGTGTTTTTAGCGATTTTTTAAAAACTTTGCTCCAACGTTTCTTTTTAATACTCTAAGACGGAAAAGGTAAGATTGCTGAGGCCTTCAGAAATTTAAAAAAACATATTGAAATCAAATAATACCTTCTGATCCAGGAACAAGCATGAAAAGTAAAAAAGAGGGAGAATTTCATCTTTTCTTAGTGATTAAAAATAAAATTGTTCTTATTGTTTTTTTTCCCCGGTGTTACAGAGAAAAGTCTTTTAAAAAACCCTATATTACACATAAACATTAATTTATTTCTTGACTTTTAAGATATCTTCTAAACATGCAAAACTACCATTCTTTACAACAATGAAACATTTTCAAATAATAAAAAGTTATAAAATATTTACCAAATTTACAATCCAGTATACAAGTTTTATTGTTTTAAGCGTCACTTGTTGAAGCTAATTTATAATCAGATTTTTTGGAAAATTTGGGCATAATCGATCTAGATTTCAATGTTGCTCTTATGTAGCCATCTCTTGATTTAAATCCACACACTTTGAGTGAAGTCTCCGTCACAAGCTTCACACATCTTTCGTCAGCTTGCGTATGGCAGGGGAAGAGTTTTATATCCCAGTCGGGTATAGTGCCTGTTGCAATAAGATTTTCAAAGTCTTTGTTAGGAACTTTTTGAAGAAAAGGTGGAGAAGATAGCTTTGTCGTGTTCCAATTAATAATCTCTCTGTAATCTTCTGCTTCGAAATTTAGAGATGGAATGACAGTTTCTAATGATTTTGCCTTTAGAAACAGACTCCCTAACTTTTAAGACGTTTTTAAACGCTAGTTTTCTTATGTGCCTCCTTTCATCGAACACCATTGCCATTAATAAGTTTTCGGGATACGCAAAGAAAGAGTTTCTTTCAATGACAGGGTAAACAACTTGTTTTAGATTGTCAGGTAAGTATCGACAGGTTTGAATTGTTCTGTAAACATGAATGGCACCGTCTGTGAAATTTTTGCGGTTCTTTATTTCAAACCAGACCGGCATGTAACATCTCAAAATAAAAGTCACTATGTCTTTTAACTCACCTGATGGGATCAATACACTTACGTACAGTCTAAGGACTCTATTTGCACAAGTGAGTCATCTGGAATGTGAGAGTGGTCCAGGTCACGATTTGACAAATCATTTGGGCAATTGCCACCCTTTATTGCCTGAGATATATCTAAAAGATATCTTTGATCCTTGCTCAAGCACTTTCTGTTTACATCTGGAATTGTACAGTCAATTAATTAAAAATCTATTACTGGCAGTTTTTCGCAACCTCTGAGTTGTTCTCCTATTGGTCCAGAAAACGAATTTTGGGCCAGTTGTTCCACCATCCAAATACCGAAAAAGATGGCGAAAAGGCAACTCAATGAAATGTAATAAACAAATAGCCCATTGCAATGGTCGTGCAATATAAATTTCAAATTGACGAATTGTGCCACTTTTCCACCCAGTATTGATTTTAGTACCATTGCAACCTACGATGGCTAAATCATCCGGTGAAATTCTTTGTTCATTTAGATATGAAACAATGCTATTCACTATGTCTTTGGCTGATCCAGAGTTTGGAGACACGTGGCCAATATAAACGGAATCAGGTTCTTTGATAATAGAATAATGCTCTTCTTTCACTGTTCACCGAAATTGCTTTGATTCAAATCTTATCTATATATAAAGTATCATCTTTTCTTCTGTCAAAATAAATACCTCGAACGGAGTCTTGTTTAATGCCACTTTGCAGATCTTTTCTATTTTGGCTCTTTTCTCTCCTAATTTTTTGTCTATCAACAACTTTGGAAGTATCTGTTTCAGTCACTAAGCCAACGTCTTGAAGCACACTGGATGCTATGGCAGCAGTTGCACGATCAGATATGCCGTAACGATCGCTACTTAATGCCGTAGTTTTCAGCTTAATCCTCATCTGCCACCGGGTTTTCTTCTCTGGGTCGGTTGACTTGTAATCATTATCAGTTTCTCTCTTGACTGAACAACTTGGTTGTTAACAAATAAATAACGAATAAATACCTTTGTGCTGAAAATTAGTGCAAAGATGGATTCATGTTTGAAACACGTTTAGCAGAGCAAATCGACTACACACGCACATTAGAAACATTGAGAAATACTGATGCCAGCACGACTGCTTTATTCATTTAAGTAAGATACCTATAGACACAAGCCGATTACTATTACGATTCGAAAATAAAAACTTCGTTTTTTTCATTCCACCTTAATGCTTATATTTGGAAACTAATTCATAACAAATGGAAAAATAATAAACTAACACAGCATAAAAATTGCTTTTATGGCAGGATTTTTGAGTTCTAGGCAAATGTTCCACTTTCCCTTGAAGAATTTAGGGCCTGCATTGGTAAGCCATAATACAAGATCGGACCCAATGCAGAAAATAACCAAACTATGATTACATTAACACTGCTAAAAATGTTAATATGCCTACAGAAGGGGCATTCAATCATTTAATTACTAATAATGGAATCATAACATATAGCATATTGATTGAGTTAAAGCATTTCATTTGGGGGGGGGGGGCAAACCCAATCTGTTTACAAATTTTTTTTTTAATTTTGCGATCTCTTTGAGCAGCAACAAAAGCTTACTTATTTTGAGTGTTATGCTATCTGCATACTTTTTAACCACTTTCTGGAGTTGGAAAAACTCTGAAAAAGCATGAGCTGTTTATGCAACACTTTCTTGTCAGTTATAAGGCAAACTCACAAATCAGTGAATACAGATTTTAAAAGTAGATCTTAATCCTTCCAGCAATCACTCACAGTTCCACACCAGCAAATTATCTGTAAGCGTAGTCATTAGTAGGACTCGACCGATGCATCGGCCTGGCCGATGCATCGGCGCCGATGGTTCAACAATTTAGCCATCGGCATCGGCATCGGCGGCCGATGCTAACTTGCGGGAAACATCGGCCCATCGGCCTTAAAATACATCGAAAAGCCGATGGAATTGGCCGATGTTTTTGAAAAAAAAAGAACCTTTGCTGTTTTACTTTTTAATACAAAGTAAAGAGAGTTATTGTTTTCATATAAAATTGTTTACTTAAATTTCAGTATGAATTTCTATTTTAGTCACCCCTGAAAGAGTTTTTAATACTGCATTCAGATTACGAAACAAGTTAATTATTGCGCTGTTTCTTGCAGCAGGATGTACGTATGTATCTCTCATAAGTCATAACTCAAAAATTGTAAGCTGTAGAAGGTAAAGTTTTCGCATGTGGGGTGTGCATACGTTCCAGTTGTTGTTGCCGAATTGGAGATTATGGAAACAAATATGAGATGGTGAAACCGGTTTTTGTGCCATTTTGGTAGATTCCTGTTGAACCGACGGTAAATTTTTAATTTTTCAATACTTGTAATATGAATCACAGTAATGCAGTCTTTTCTGTATCGCTTCAGCAAAGTTACAAGTTTGGGGCCCGTCGAAATACGTTTTCGGGCCCTATTTCTCTATCACGGAAGTTGTAAAACATTTATCATAAGCATTTTTGTAACTCTTACGGTGCCCCTATAATTATGGGGCTTCCCGTGCAATTGCAACATTTGCTATATTTTAAATCCGCCACTGCACGTCAAAACAAACTCCGGTGCAAGTTTTAAAAGTTTTTTTCTGCTCCATGTTTATGATTATTTTAAACTCTATTTTTCACGACTATTTTTTGAATTTCCGAGAACACTTGCGTGCCCCTCCTCCCACTCCCTCAATTTCTGAAATTAAACTCTAGTACTAACTAATACTTCTGAGCTCTTTAAAGTAACACCATTCATAAAATTAGAGATTTTTTTTCAAACTTAATTTATTGTTTAGAAATAATCTAGAGCATTAATGTAAGAAATTGATTAAAGACGTTTTGAATGGTGACATAATTCGAAAATCAAAGGGTCTTTTGAATTTTTTCTTCAGAAGTGCTGAAGTAGATTCAGAAACTCTTCCGAGGCGTTGGTGGTAGCGGTTCTGTACTAAAAAAATGAGGCCGAAGTGTGAGTTACTCCAAAATCAGTGGGTTACTCCTCCCCCCTTAACCCTCCCTCGTCGTTTCGAGCATTTCTTAAATATTTATAGCGATTATTTATTTTGGTCAAGAAATGTCATTTTGCGTATTTGTCATACTCGTTTCACCTATATTTCGTAATGCGCCATCTTTTTTGCATCATTAATAGTGATCGATGTTTTTTCTGTTGTAAGTAAATATTTTTTTGTATTTATATAAAATCAATGAATAAGTTATTTTCGTTTTTATAGAAACATTTCAAGGATTTTCTATTATGGAATTTTTTAAATTTCAGAAAGTTATTCTTAAATTTAAAAATTGAATTTGAACTTGTTTGTAAAGCTTCATAAAAGATTAAGCAATCAAATTGTTCAATATTATGTGTGCAAACATCAGATCAAGTAGTATATTTATTCAGTTATTAACTTGGTGTAAATATTGAGTTTGTTTATTATAGCTGCGTTTTAAGAACCTCGCTCTTTTTATGACTATTTCTTTTTTCAGCAAAATGTATGTCACTGTAATAGCTTTTATGAAAAATGCAAGCTTTTCTTTTCATAAATTTTAAATAGGTACAAAAATATTCCTATTATGATTTAATATTGTAATTTACCTGTTACCTTTTTTGGTTAATTTGATGACTAAAAAATGTCTACGTGCAATCTTTTCACTTTAATTGCGTAATTTGTTGACGGTTTCATAGTTTTATTCTTTTTTTTTTAATGATTAAACAACATAATTTAATGTTTTTAAACTAATTTTAGTGTACCTAAATCCATACATTACTACAATATTACTGAAATCTTAGTTATATGTTCAATTAAAAGAAAAGAAAAAAGAAAAAAAAAACAAATCAATTGGTTGTTAAACAGTCTTTTTGTTTTTCTTCCTTTTTTTTCTTTCTTTTTTTTTTAGCTGTTGTTCTTGCTCTTTCATCATACAGCAGTCAAAAAAGGAGAAGCATAACTACACCCTATACATATTGTACGTAGTACGATCCAAAAGTTCGGGGACAAGCTGTATAGAACCTTACCCAGAATAGTTCACATTACCGAAGCACATCCAACTTCAAAAGATCACCTTGAGGGACTATGTACTACAGCCAGTGTTTATATAACTTTTGGAAACACTCCTGGACGCCATTTTTCGCTACCTTCTATGATGCAGCTTTATCTTCTCCTGACAGAAGAAAGCGGCGTCCATGCAAATGGTTTTTTGCTGTGAACAGGTAAAAGTCACACGGGGCTAAGTCCGAGGAAACGTTGTGTTATTTGCTTGTCATATCAGAGTATTGACCAATCGAACCGTGCATCCTCAACATGAAAGTCGCCTTCTTCCCCACGATGAAGTTAAAAGCAGCAACGCAAGAGACCTTACAGGAGGTTGCGTAAAATGTCTTCCAGGAGTGCTTCGAAAAGCTATACGAACGTTGGCAGAAGTGCATAGTCGTCCAAGGTGACTATTTTGTAGATAGATGTGCTTCGGTAATGTGAACTACTCAGGGTAAGGTTGTATACAATTTGTCCTGAACTTTCAGATCATACTACGTAAGTATGTGTTTTCAACTTACTATTTCATAACGTTTTTGAGTGACGCAAGTTTACGCGCATGAAGACATCACAAGAGAATTTGCGATAATTAACTGAGGAGGCGTTCAAAATGGATATATCTATATGTTCTTAAATACATATGCATGTACAAATGTGCTGGAAAAACTTGTGAACTTTAAACTGGGTGATCGTAAAATAGAAGTTTAGGTCGAAATCTGATTTTTTTTTTTTGTGATTATACGATTCCTTATTCGTAGAAAGAAAGTAAAATGAAATGAATCAGCGATCCTTTAAATCCCTGATAATCTTATCCATTTATTTCTGTTTGATTTTTTTTTGCCATCGGCCATCGGCAATCGGCCATTTGGAGGAAAACAATCGGCCATCGGCCATCGGCTGTCTTTGAACAATCGGCCAACAATCGGCATCGGCCCATCGGCCAAAAAATGCCATCGGTCGAGCCCTAGTCATTAGTCTTTTATTTTCAACAAGATTATATTGGTATGGGTCTAGTAATATGGAAAACTACTATAATAAGTATAAGATGACATATTACTGCATCTTAAATACAGTCAAACCTCGTTATCGCGACACCTGGATTTCACGACACTCCGGATGCCACATCACTTTTTCAAAGTCCTGAACTTATGCCATATGATTTTAACGTTAAGTAGCTCCAGATTTTGCAACAGTTTTTTTTTTGGTGCAACTCTGGTTACAACAACACTTTGAGCTGCCCAGACTGGATCAAATACTTCTTTGCAATTGAAAAATTTTCAGTAAAATGATGAAAACATCTGGAAATGTTTGTCGCGTAGGAACTTTGGACTTTGAAAAGAGATTTGATTAGGCATGACATCTCAAGAATGGCGGGAGAGGGGGCCAGTAGATAAGTTCTGAAAGGTACTGGTTTCAGACTTTGACAACAGGGGCAATAGAAAGGAATTCAAAACAGGTGGATTGTAATACTGGATGAGGGAAAGATCAGGAGAAGATCATAGCTACCTACAAGCTTCTCTCAAGAGAGAAAAAGAGATAAGAGCTCCTCATTAGACTGAAAAGGGACATACAACTCTTAAGTGGATAAAAGAATTAGAAAGAATTTTTCACCTTAGATAGGTGGGGCTTAGCCATCAAAATCTAATCAAATTGGGGACAAAAGTGAAGGGTCTTGAATTGGTTTCTCTCTTGTTAATAATTTTGTGGAAAGGAGGAGTGTTAAAAATGTTATTCAAGAGTTTAGCAAACACTTATTGAAAGGCATTGTAGAATTGAAAAAAAAAAAAATTATAAGTGAAGTTTTTTCAAAAATAATTTTTGTTATATTTTAATTCAAATGTACATTAGTTAAATCTTATTAAAAACATATATATAAACACAATAATTTCTTCATTAAATCTAATTTTATTGTTAATTACTGTTTAGTTATGAATTTTTAAACAAGTACGGTTATGATGGTGCTCCAGCTATGACGATACTTTATTGGCAGTTCCAAAGGTGTCATGATAACTGTTGTACTCTAATCATATATTCAAATAGATAAATCATTTCTGCACAGCGATACAATCTCGAAAGGCCAAGGTCACTCTGACGTCATACTTATCCTTCCCACAATTCCCTTCTTCCCCCTTCAAAAGTTTTTTTTATTATTCTTTGTTCTCTTGATGTAGTGTGTGTGTATCTGTTTTTGTGCCGTATGGAATATGTTTTATAATATGTGTACATTTAGTTTTTAGTCATTCCTAATTAAATCTTTACGTGTTGTTCGTCTACTCATCTATTGACTGTTCTTCATGCGTTCAGAAAACTCAACTATCACACCGCTGCCTATCGAGATAAGAAAAGGTAAGCCAACCTTTCCTTACAGCATTGATTATGAGACTGATATTCTCTAACAGTGTATATGTTCTGAACAAAGTTAGGACTGTATATATAATTTTCTATTGAACTGTGTTTAATAAGAAAAAAACTAAATATGGCTCAAGCAAATTTTAAAGATTCCACTCAAATAACGAAACTGAATTCCGACAACTATGCCACTTGGAAATTCAAGATTCAAATGCTCTTAATGCGTGACGGGCTGGATGATCTTCTTGATACGCACCCGCCCGCTGAACCTAATGCTGAATTTTTAAAGGAAGATAAACAAGCGCGAGCTATAACTAATTTATGCATAGACGACTCAAAAATTATTCACGTAAAAGATGAAACCACAACTGCCAGCACATGGCAAAAATTAAAAATGATACACGAACGATCCAATTTAAGCAGTAAACTATATATTCTATAAAGATGCCTGAACATGCTGATATGATTGAACACATAACTCACATGACAGATTTAGTCGAAAGACTGAAAGCTATCGGTGAAAATATCCCAGATCAACATGTAGCAGCTCTTTTATTAGTTTTGATTCCCGAATCTTACAACAATCTCATCACTGCTTTAGAAGCAAGAGATGAAGCACTTATAACATCGGATTTAGTAAAAACAAAACTAACAGATGAACATAATCGAAGAATAGAGCAACAAGCGGATAGAAATCCTAACACTTCAACTGCTTTTAAAACTGCAATTAATGCAAGAAATTATAATAATAAGAATTCGAATACATTATGTAGCTTTTGCAAGCGGTATGGTCACACACGCGATAGATGTTTTAAATTGCAAAACAAAAATAAAGCCGATTCCAATAATAAGAAATCGGAATTTCATGGAACCAAAAATGGCGGAAAACCTGCTCGAGATTGCATGATCGCCGATTCTACAAAATCTCGTAAATCACACGAAGATCTTTCCTCCCCTCCCGCGGCGCCAGTTGATCAAAACGTCTCAAGGTTAACCGAAAGAAACTTTATTGCGAATCCAATTCATTTTTCCGAACAAAAAACAATTGAAATTGTTCTTTATTTGGATTGTGGTTGTAGCTCCCATATGTTTTCTGATGAGGTGTTATTTTCGGAATTAAAGTATAACAAACAAATCCTTATCTGATATAGTTTTAGTGGATAGAAGAATTTTGAAGTCAAAGGCCATTGGAACTGTAAATCTCGATTTGAATGATGAATACGGTCTGCAAAATATCAGTTTGACCAATGTTTATTTTGTTCCAGAATTAAAAAGTAATTTAATATCCGTGAAGAAGATAACAAGCAAGGGATTCTCTGTACTTTTCGAAAAAGAACATTGTTTCGTGAAAAAGAATAATGAGATAATTATGCATGCGCATTCTGATAATGACAGTTTATACAAAATTGTTTTAAATCAACACGCAGAAAACGCTAATATTGCAGTTGAATGCAAAAATAAAAATTGTATCTGAATATGGCATTCAAGATTAGGTCATAGAAGCTATGACGCAATCAAGTAACTCGTACGCGAAGATCTTGCTGATGGAATTAAATTGGATAATTGTTGTCATAGTAACAATTGTCCAGAATGTATTAAAAATAAAATGCAGCAACTTCCATATCCAAAAGTTTCTGATGCGCGCAAGTAAAGCACTGGAACTCATACACAGTGACGTTTGCTCTATGCCCACTCCCAGTATTCGTGGAAAGCACCATTTTGTCACATTTATCGATGATTATACTAGATACACCGTCATATACTTACTTGCTAAAAAGAGCGAAGTTCTTTGTAAATTAAAGGACTTTGTAGGCATGACAAAAAATAAATTTGGAAGAACTATACAGACTCTCCGAACTGATAACAGCGGTGAATACATAAATAGTGAAATGGAAGATTTTTTTTATATAGGAACGGTATCAAACATCAACTCAGCGTTCCGTTTTTACCGGCTCAAAACGGAGTAAGTGAACGAAAGAACAGAAGTCTTACAGAGATGACTAGATGCCTGCTGTCCCAGTGCAAACTACCAAATCAATTTTGGGGTGAAGCTGTTATTACTGCAAACTACATTCAGAACAGACTTCCAACTAGAGCTTGCAAGAAGACGCCATATGAACTTTGGAGCGGAAGAAGGCCAAATTTAGCTCATATGAAACAATTCGGTTGCACAGCCTATGCGTACGTACATAAGGAAAACAGAAGAAAGTTAGATGAGAAAGCAATTGAAGAAACTTTCGTTGGTTATGATCAACGTTCTAAAGGATACAGAATATACACCGGTGGAAATCGTATAATTGTCAGTAGAAGCGTAAAATTTATCGAAGACTGCTCGATAACTGATAGCGTTAAACTTTCATCTCCTCCACCAGTCGAAGATTCACTCGAAGATAAAGAATATGATGATAAATCTGTGGATGAATCCGAAATGACATCTGAAGAAGAGCAAATACCCGAAGAGAAGCCTAGACGATTAAAAAGAAAAACCAAAGGAAAACCACCAGATCGCTTAGGATTTCTTGCCGATGATGAACTTAAAAATGTTCCAGAAAATTTCGAAGATGTAGTTAAAATGAATCCAGCAGGAAAAGAAAATTGGCTTCAAGCAATAAATGAAGAAATCGAATCCTTGTCCCAGAATAAAACTTGGGAGTTGGTTGATCTTCCACCTGGAAAGAAAGCCATTGGAAATCGATGGGTATTTAAGCTGAAGAAGAATGAAAACGGAACAGTAACACGTTGCAAAGCGCACCTTGTTGTAAAAGGTTATAGTGAAAAATTTGGAATTGATTATGAACACACTTTTGCCCCAACAGTGAAATATACAACAATCAGAACCTTTCTAGCAGTCGCAGCATACGAAAAAATGCAAGTGAGACACGCTGTTACCACTGCATTCCTTCATGGCGATTTAGAAGAAGACTTGTACATGAAACAACCAGAAGGTTATGTCGATCCAAAGCATAAGGATAAGGTTTGCAAATTGAAGAAAGCAATATATGGATTGAAACAAGCAGCTAGAGCTTGGAATAAAAGAATTGAAGAAATTCTAAAGAATGAAGATATTTCTCAAAGTATTGCAGATCCATGTCTATTTTTAAAAAATGATGGAAACGACAGAATAATGACCATAATCTACGTCGACGATATACTTATAGCATGTAAAAATGAAGATAAAATTGCAAAATTAATCAAACAACTGAACAAATTCTTCGAACTGAAAGATTTAGGAGAAGTAAGAAATTACTTGGGAATCAACATTGAAAGAGATGGAGACAAATTTCTACTAAACCAAAAATCAAAAAATTGAAAAAGAAATTTAGTCCAGATATAGGCCAGTGGTTGGGGAGTGAAAAAAGGTCGAATACGGAAGTAATTGGTGGAAAGCTGGAAATTGTTTTAATTTATGCCGTATGGGTCTGTAATGACCATACTAAGTTTTCCCCCTTCTACTAAGTGAGCTTTCGCCACAGCGTCCAAATTAGTGCCAAAAAACACCTGTTTTTTCATTAGTGTTAAAATATCTCAAAAATGGCTCTTAAAACGATAAAAAATACATGCAGGTTTCTTGTAGAGCACAAAATACTGAACAAAAGGAGTACCTATAACCTGCATTTTTGTTAAATATTAAGCTCACAACTCTATTTCAAAAATTGGCTTAAATTACTAATTAAGCGCTTAAAGCCAGAACGCACCTCGTTCCTACGCTCCCTAACGTAAAAAAATGGCAGGAAAACTTTATTATGTTCATTATTGTAATAGAAATATATCGTAGGTGGAATAAAGGTACGAATGAGAAGGAAGGAAGTTGAAAGTAAGGAGGGAGGGGGGGAAACGCGTATCCAGGTTAATTATGCTAACCCCTTCCCACTCCCACCGGCTCTCCCTTTCTCCACTGAAATACCTTCGTTCCCTCCCTTCCGTCCACTCACCCCTTTCTTAGAGGCCGAATAAACCATTTTATGCTGATATTTCTCCCATTTGCTAAAAATTCCGGAGGGTGGTTTCTTAAAATCGAAGTTTTAATGCATTTACAATGGGAAACTATTATACAATATATTTAAAAAAACAGCTTTTATGGCTAAGAAGTTGTTTAATTATATCACCCTCTCAATAATTAACGATTCGTTTTGACACAATAACCATTTAAAAAAAACTAAAAAAGCGGGGGACGACATATTTACCGTTAAGTTTGTTATAATCTTTTATAAATTCTTCGTGGATTTTCCTCGAAATCATTTAAAACCTATCATTCAGATACAGTAATGTTCTTTTTTTTTTAATGTACATAATAGCCAGAATATTTAACTCAGAATATTTAACTGTTCTTGCGAAATAATTTAGCAAGAAGGAATTCAAAATTCTTAATATTGAAAATGAAAGTTCATTGTTGCCTGCTTACATGCTATATCATTTTGAAAAATCCCCATAAGTTTGCTGTGTGATACAATAACTGAAATAAATTTAATCAAATTTCATGCATCTGAAATCAAAAACTGAAGATACGATCTAGTTTATTCTTAAAACGATGTTTGCAATGTGCAATTATGAAATAAAACTCTAGTAAACTTTCCAGCTGCAATATGCAATCGAAAATCTTATCCTGAATAATTGGTAACAGATCCTAAATTATCGACGAACTTGACTGCAAGCGTCGAGATAACAGAAAATTTGGTGTGCCAGGCTTGTAGAGTGAATTAAGATTTTTTCTTAGAAATGGTAACATTGAGGGGAATTAGCGACTTCCGGTTATACATTTATTTTTTAGCTTGACGCAAGGACGAAACATCTCATATAGAACACAGGCTTATACACAGGTAGGAATTGCTTTTTAATAACTCATAGAGTGTTCATCTGCAGTTCATCAAGAATCACAAAACAGATATAACACCTGGTTTCCCTAAAAATGATTTTTGCAGCGTTGGAAGTGCTTAGTGACCATAATGTCCTTTGCGTTTTGTACAGACCATTCTTGCTCTCTTATGGCAGTAATGGTGTGTGTCAGAAGCTGTTCTGTTGAAATCTATCCCATTCGAACAAAATTAAATACCGTTACTTAAAATTTATTTTAAAAAAATGAATGTGTCGAAGTTCCGGGGAGGAATTTAACCCAGGACCCCCTCCCCCCCTCCCCTCCTCCATGGATATGCCACTGAGTTGCTGTATTGATTTCGAAGTCAAGTTAACTCTGTGCTTGCGTGAGTGAACTTTTTGAGAGGAACATGGCTGACTTGTGCGTGATTTGCGATAAATCATACACTGAAGGTGATGTGATTGAAGTCAAAGAACGTGGTATTCAAAAATTTGTTGAAAGCAGCCATAGAAGAAGAGACGGAAAGCATATCAAATTCAAAGAGCTTACAATGGTGCAAGTGCATATAAAATGCCAAAAATCCTACACCAGGAGCCAAAGTATTATTGCTGCCGAAAAAGAAAAGGTAAAAGTTTGCATAACGCGATCAGATTTACAGAACTTTGACTTTAAAACACACTGTGTACTTTGTGGTAAGGACGCATCACAAGAATTCCTCCAACTTGAAATGAAAAAACCAGTTAACAGACGTGAAAAAGTTCATCGTGTAGAAACAACAGAATTTAGGAATCAAGTTTTAAAAGCTGCTCAGAAGAGAGGTGATAAGTGGAGTGAAGAGGTCACCTTTCGAATCACACCTGTAAGTGAACTTGTGAAAGTAGAAGGCAGGTATCACAGTTCGTGTTTCAAAAATTTTTTGAAAATTACAACTGGTGCTGCTCCTGGCCGCCCTCCAGTCGATGAGGTCACCGCTGCTTTTGAACATGTTTGCCGACATTTGGAGGGAAATGAAGATGAATGCCAGTTTTCCTTGAAAGACATATTGAAAGATTTTAAAGGGCATATTCCAAGCGAAAAGGCATTGAAAAAAAGGTTGCAAGACAAATATGGCCAAGACATCATTATAACCGCAGGAAAAAATAGAGAACCAATAATCTGTTTCCGCAATACGGGGTACAAGATTCTTTCAAATAAGTGGAATGAATCACGGAATAAAGATGAACGAGTGGAACGCCTTCGTGTCGTGGAAGCAGCTGCTGGCATTATACTGGAAGACATGAGGTCCATGATACATTCAATGGATCAATACCCAAAACCAGATAGTTTTCTTAGTGATATAGGAGAGGTAATACCTGAATCACTGATGACCTTTCTAGAAAAAATTATAATGAAGGGTAAACGTGCAAACGAAGATAAATGGCGCGTAAAAATTCTTGCAATTGGTCATGCTATTACTGCAGCTGCAAGGCCTAGATCTTTCATATCCTCCTTACAGGTTGGTCTTGGTGCCTTACTTTACAAAAATCATGGATCAAAAGACCTTATAAATTTGCTTTATGCCATGGGGTTTTGCAGCAATTATGAAGAAGTGAGATTGTTTGAGTTGTCTTGTCTAAGTCATCCACTAAGCGCAGTGATGCCTGGATCATTTTCTCAGTACGTCTTTGATAATGCAGATGTGAATGTTGACACTTTAGATGGATCTAGCACTTTGCATGCGATGGGAGGAATTCAGTGTGTGACGCCTGCAACTACTGCCTATTCAGATAAAAAAATTGATAGGCTGAAGAAAATCAAGACAGCTGATGTCGTCGAAGAATTTCCTGCTATCCGAATTCAACCATTTCAAAAAACACATGGACTTAAAAATGAAGTAATTCATGATTTAGATGAAATAAACCCTATTTCACATGCTGTCACACTTTTACCAAGTGATTTTGCATGGATTCTGGCCAAGTGGAAAGGATTGAGTGTTGCAGGCTGGAATGGCTTCATGGAAAAAAACACCTCTGTCAACGCTTACTCAAAATCACGCATTTTGTATCTGCCTTTCATCAATGCTCCACCAAGCAGCTATGACACCATTCATACAGCACTTCTCTTTGCCATCGATAAATGTAAGTCTTCAAATCAAAAATGTTGCTTTGTAACTTTTGATCAACCGTTATACATGAAAGGTCGAGAAATTGTTGCTTCAAATCCTGAATTTAGTTCAGTTGTGCTGAGGCTTGGTGGTTTTCATCTCATCATGTCTTACCTGGGCACCATTGGCTATGTAATGGATGGTAGTGGATTACAAGACGTATTCAACATCATATATGCAGCTGGGTCTACTGACAAAATGCTGTCAGGGCACGCCTATTCAAGAGCTGTTAGGGCTCATATATTGGTTCATCTGGCAATGACCAAATTAATTCTCTCTCAAATGATTATAACTACAGACGAGCATGCATCAATTGAGAAAGTTCTCTGCAATATTGATACGATTCACACATCAGACCCAACTATCGCAAGTTTGATTGGAAAGTGCACACAAAAACTGAGTGAACTTGAGAAAAATGGACCTACATCTAAACTATGGGTTCAGTACCTCCGCATGGTTACCATAATGAAACAATTTATATTTGCAGAAAGAAGTGGAAACTGGGATATGCATCTAAAATCCATACAGATGATGCTACCCTATTTCCATTCAAGTGGACATTTGTTATATGCAAAATCCTGCCACCTTTATTTGCAAGATATGATTGATCTAAAAGTCAGACTTGATCAGAATGACTACAATAAGTTTGTTACTGAAGGGTTTTTCACAATTAGACGCTCGGATAAATTTTGGTGCGGTCTTTGGACAGATATGACGATAGAGCAAACTCTAATGAGATCTATGAAGTCTACCGGAGGGTTGACTCGAGGACGAGGCATTTCTGACAGTACAATGGCCAAATGGATTCTCTCCATGCCAATTCTTGTAGAAGTTTCTCAGAAAGTTGAGGAGTTTTGTAACTTATCATTCGTCTCGACTGAACAGCATGCGGATGCTAGGGATTCAAGAATCACAAGAGACGAGGCAGATTAATATGTTGTGTGTGAAACTTCAAAAAGAAGGTTTTGTTGTGAAGCAAGCGGATGAAAATGCAGACTACCTTATAATTGAAACTGCTAAAGAAATCGAAAATGAGTCTGAATGTGTCATAGTTGTGGGTGAAGACGTCGACCTTTTAGTAATAATGGCAGCAACCACTACTTCGAGAAATATTTTTTTCTTGAAGCCTGGCAGAGGCAACGTAAAAGACACTTTATACTGTGCAGCAACTCTGAACATAGCTCCATACATCAGAGAAAATATTTTATTTCTCCACGCTTTCAGTGGTTGCGATACAACATCTGCTCTTTTTAGACAAGGGAAAAAGAAATTTGTCAAGATCTTGAACTGTACAGTGTTACAACAAACTGTAAAAGTTTTCCGTAATGAAAATGCATCCCCTGATAGCATTGATGAAGCAGGGCAAAAAACTTTGATAGCATTATATGGGGGAAAGGACAGTGAAGAAACATTAAATTCCTTGAGGTTTAAGCTTTTTAAAAAATCACTAATAAAAAGTACTTTTAATTTAGCCGCTCTTCCTCCCACTGCAGCAGCAGCAGCACGTGAGCACTCTTTCCGTACATTTTTGCAAATTCAATATTGGAGTGGATTCACGAAAAGCCCCTTAGATTGGGGCTGGAAAAAAATAAGCATGGACTATTCCCAGTCGCAACCCGCAAAGAACCAGCTCCTTTAGAATTTCTCTCCACGATTTCGTGTAAGTGCAAAAAAGGCTGTACTCTGGCGTGTAGCTGTAGAAAAGCGGGCATCAACTGCTCTGCAATATGCTACAGCTGCAGAGGGCACGCATGCACCAACTCTCCGGAGGATGATGACGGCACTTCAAACTCAACTAACTTAGAAGCGGAAATTGATATACTGGAGGACAATTTAGAAGAAGTTGACTCATTGGAGGAGCGATATGATCATTTGCAAAATAATGAAAGTGGCAATGACCAAACTGACACTGACATTTGCAACACACTTTCAGCGTCAAGAAAAAAAATTAAGTTCATTTAACTGTTTATTTTACGTGTAACAAAATTGTTTATGTTAAATTTCATTAAGCTAGAAAATTATTGTAGTTTTTATCACAATTCCACACAATGTGAAACTTTCACATGTTGTCAAATGTTTTAGCGATGCTCAACGTATCATTTTAGGTGACCCATATGTATATATTGCATTTTACTTTTAATATCTAATGTCTTTCTTTATTTAACATAAGAAAATAAGAGCTGTTTTGAAATCTGGAATGTTGCGGTTTGTACCTCACGTTTTCGTAATTAAATATATTTTCTACAATTACGTGTCTAGTACCTTTTTAATTACTCTTATCTGTGTGTTAATTTGATCAATATTTCATTTTGCACTACTAGAATGCAAAAATTGAGTGTTCATTGAAATAAGTCTGACTGTTTATTTATCGTCAATAGTTAGATAAAAAGAAGATTACTTTTTATGAGTGGTATATGAATACTGTTTCGAGTATAATTTCATCATACATACTCTGAGAAGCGAATTTTGCATTTCTGAACTTATTTTCTTTTATACTATTTTTAATTTCTTAGAAGAATTACTTTTAAGAATTACTTAGATATAAAAGCTGTGTTGTTAAATATATTGTATAATAGTTTCCCATTGGAAATGCATTAAAATTTCGATTGTAAGAAACCACCCTCCGGAATTTTTAGCGAATGGGAGAAATTTCAGCATAAAAAGGTTTATTCGGCCTCTAAGAAAGGGGTGAGTGGACGGAAGGGAGGGAACGAAGGTATTTCAGTGGAGAAAGGGAGAGCCGGTGGGAGTGGGAAGGGGTTAGCATAATTAACCTGGATACGCGTTTCCCCCCCTCCCTCCTTACTTTCAACTTCCTTCCTTCTCATTCATACTTTTATTCCACCTACGATATATTTCTATTACAATAATGAACATAATAAAGTTTTCCTGCCATTTTTTTACGTTAGGGAGCGTAGGAACGAGGTGCGTTCTGGCTTTAAGCGCTTAATTAGTAATTTAAGCCAATTTTTGAAATAGAGTTGTGAGCTTAATATTTAACAAAAATGCAGGTTGTAGGTACTCATTTTGTTCAGTATTTTGTGCTCTACAAGAAACCTGCACGTATTTTTGGTCGTTTTAAGAGCCATTTTTGAGATATTTTAACACTAATGAAAAAACAGGTGTTTTTTGGCACTAATTTGGACGCTGTGGCGAAAGCTCACTTAGTAGAAGGGGGAAAACTTAGTATGGTCATTACAGACCCATACGGCATAAATTAAAACAATTTCCAGCTTTCCACCAATTACTTCCGTATTCAACTACCCAACCACTGGGCTAATATCGAAAAGCCTTCTTATACACCAATGGACACATCTTATCCAAAAGAAGAGGATTCCTCTCTCCCACAAGTTGATAACACGCAATACAGACAAGCAATTGGAGCTTTACTTTATATAGCTACAATAACCAGACCGGACATTACCTTCACTGTGAACATATTAAGCAGGAAGAATGAATCTCCCAATGAAAAGGATTGGAAAGCAGTTCTAAGAGTCATTGAATATTTGGACTCAACGAAGGACATTTATTTACAAATTGACTCTAGCAGCCCACCAACTCTTACCTGTTACACAGATGCTGATTTTGCATCTGACCTTGCCACTACAAAATCAACAGGGGGTACTGTATTTTTCTTAGGGAACAATCTTATATTTTGGTCCACTAAGAGACAAAATTGTGTTTCATTATCTTCAACCGAGTCTGAGCTCATTTCTGCAGCCAATGCTGCTCAAGAGCTGAAATGGATATTAGATTTACTTAGTGATTTTGACCTAATTCAAAAATTGCCTGTTAAAATGTTTGAGGATAACAAATCAACAATTTCTTTAATTCAACATGGGAAAATGAATACTAGGTTAAAGCATCTTAACGTAAAATATTTCTTTTTGAGGGAAATGGAAGAAAATAAAATAATTAAGATAACCTATTGCAACATTAACTGTATGATTGCAGATATTTTTACAAAACCTTTGCCTAAGCCGAAGTTTATTGACTTTAGAAATAAGTTAAATTTAGTTTAAGTTTTGTAATTTGAATATACGATTAAGGGGGGAAATGTTGTACTCTAATCATATATTCAAATAGATAAATCATTTCTGCACAGCGATACAATCTCGAAAGGCCAAGGTCACTCTGACCTCATACTTATCCTTCCCACAATTCCCTTCTTCCCCTTTCAATAGTTTTTTTTTATTATTCTTTGTTCTCTTGATGTAGTGTGTGTATCTGTTTTTGTGCTCTATGGAATATATTTTATAATATGTGTACATTTAGTTTTTAGTCATTCCTAATTAAATCTTTACGTGTTGTTCGTCTATTCATCTATTGACTGTTCTTCATGCATTCAGAAAACTCAACTATCACACCGCTGCCTATCGAGATAAGAAAAGGTAAGCCAACCTTTCCTTACAACAATAACGAGGTTCGACTGTACTTTAATAATATTTTATACACCCAAATAAAACTTACGAATGCAGTAGATCAATTAGCTTTTCATACACAGAAAGAAGTTCTTCATTATGTTCTTCCTTTTCTTGTTTCTCGTAAAAACTGCATAGACCCTATTCAAGTATAATGAATCAATGATGACAACTGCATGTAATTAAAACATGTAAAGGACATAGTTTACTTCTTCTTAAAATACTAAAAATCTAATCTAAAATAGCCAAAAATATGTCGATTGAGAGAAAATTAGTTCTTGTTTTCAAATAATGAATAATTTGGATACAAGAAATTACCAACCAAAAAACAGTAAGAGAAGAATTAGTAGTGAAAATAAATTTTTTTTCAGAAATCGCGATTGCAAAAACTAACCCTTTACAAAAATCTCACTCGCAGAAATCATACCTTTACAAAAATCGCGATCGTAAAAACAAAACCTTTTGTACAAAACTCTAAACACCACATTTCTGGTTGTGAACGTTTTTTCATTTCATTTTCCCACTTTTTAGACCAGTTTTTAAAAAATAAAAGCAATAAAATTTTCCTTTTTTTCCCGATAAAGCGAATTTTAATTTTTTTTTTCTTTTGACAATTTTTTCCCCAAGAGAAAAAATGAAAAAAACAAGGAAAGAAAACATTTTTACTTATTTCAGTTACATTTACTACAATAGTTGCCATTTTTTACAACTGCATGCATAATAGTCGTTTTTTCCCATATTTTGATTAAAATAGTCCCCCTAGTCACCTTTTCTGTCAAAATAGTTGATTTGTCGCAATTGGCACCCCTGCCCCCCCCCCCCGTTATTGCTGCACCCCCAGATTTCACAGCCTAAATTCACCTATGAGTCCCCCCCCCCCTGGCAAATTACCCAAATGACGCCCTCCCTCCTACATTTTGAGCTGCATAGACCCTTAAATGGCAATACATGGTCCATGGGGGTGATACATGGTCTTTAGAAAAGCAGACTGACTGTCTTGCACTTGACAGCTTATATAACTTACCTGGTTGCAGAACTTTCTCCAACAGTATGCGATGTTGATCAAAAGATGAAAAAATAGTCTGCCAGATAAACCAACATTAAAATACTTGTTAAATCTAAATCAGCACCGAGATATGCTTAAAAATAACATGCTAATAATACAAGTACATGCTACCTGTGGATTATATCCCAGAAAATATGGTACAAATCTTCATTAGCTGAAATTTAAGATTCTTATTTCTTTATTTTTTCTCCTTCAACTACGAAATAATCTGCTAACTTTCTTAAACATCTGTCGCATGTCATGCTGTTTCTGCTATCGGGTATTTTATTTAATTTAATGATAATAATTTAAAAAGTCAATGAACAAATTTTTTTGCTTAAAAAATCACATATGTTTGCTTTCTTAAGCAACAAAATTTTATTCATAACATTTTAAAATTATTATTTTTTAATGAAATATATTACTTTTCTTTTGATTCCACATAAAAAAACATCAAAGAGCCTTGCTAAACCAAAGTACTGAAAACCATAAAGGTATAAATAATTTTCTTCACCAGAAATTTGTTAATAACATTATAAAACATGAAGTCTTTTGTAACACTTTCTGGGCTAGATTTTACTGCAAATATTATTCGAAATTTTCGTAATAATATTGATGTAAAATAAATGGCACATAGTTTGAAAATTAGACCTTGAAGAAAAAGGGAAGTAGAGAGATGAATTTTACCTGCCATGCTAAGAGTTGGTCTGGTGATATCTCAATTGCCTTTCTAAAAGCTGCTTCACCTTGTTCGGGCTCATCCAGTTCTTGAGCTGCTGCTCCAACAAATACCCATGCATTGTAGTTATTTTTGTCAGTCTTAAGAACAGTCTGTAAAAAGTAATGGCATTAAAAGGATAATAATGGAATGGGTTCAGGATAAATTTTATGAGACTTTAGCACTCAAAATGTAAAACTTGGCATTCTGTGCCAAATCACAATGCAAATCATGGCATCATGCCAACTGATAACAATATGATACTATACTTAAAAATGGAAATGGTCAGAAAACTGGAAATTGTGGGAAGTTTTTTTTTTTTTTTTCCAAATGGGTTTATTATTAACTTCTGAAAAAAATGGAAGTTTCCCAGCATAATGTTTTCCAGCATCCTGTCGACAGCGAAGTATTTTCTGTGAGAAAGGGTCAAAAGGGAGTGCGGGAAATTATAGACCTGTGAGTCTAACTTTGGTGGTTTGCAAAATTTTTGAAACATTGATAAAAATTAAGATAGTAATTTTTTTAGAGACTAATAATCTATTGACTAGTTTTCAGTAGCCAATAGATAATCACCGCTCTCAAATATTTTAATACTATTAATATTTTATATTTTATTTTATGACAACAAATAGCACCTATAGTCCTATAAATTCTATAATTAAATAACAAGGTACAGTATTGTTGAACTCATTTTATTCCAGAAAGTGTTATTTCAGTAGTCCTGAGTAATTTTCAGAAAACTGCAACTTTATTTATTTTTTTTTTTTTTTTTTTAATGGTTTTCATCAAGATTGCAGAAAAAAAATTGAACTCCTTTCTAAAAAGCTCTTTTAATTCACAATAATTGGTATTTTTTTTCATTTTTTGTCAAAAAGAAAAAAATATGACATCACTTCTTCAGACCAAAAAGGCAGGGTGAGGTTGGTACACTCTTTGTAGAGCATGTTGGACTGGACCAACCTACCATAGTTTAACACTAGAATTACGAGAGGGGTCATTTTGACACCAATCAAACTTTTTTTGCTAACTACTCCTCTGTATTTTCCTAAAAAGCTTAATCCTTTCTTGACTTTTCCTAAATCATCGTGCAGTGTAATAAAAAAGAATTGCAAATACATTTACTGATGCTGATACAGAGTAGAAACTCAAAAAAGTCTCTTAGAACGAACCATTTTATGTACGTCTAGCATTTATTTATGTATAATGTTTTTATACATAAAAGGAAACATTAGTCGCTAGTTTCCGAAGTGCTACTGAAACAGCGCTGGTTTTTTGAAGTGCATTTTAATCTTTTTTTTTTTAATAGCTCATTATGTACCCTGAAAATCTCTATTTTTTAAATAAACTGCATTTATTATGAATACGTTTATTTTAAACTAATTTTTACAAATATTTAACATTATGTAGAAAACTATGCAGATTTTTTCTCAGGGGTCAAAATGACTCCTACCATATTTCTAGGTATATTAAGATCGCCATAATTCTAGTGTTAAAAATTTAAATTTTTTCTCTTAAATTTCAATAATTGTAACAATACTCTAAGTGTTTGTATATTATACATTCCTTTCATTTTATGTAACACATGTTTTGAAACAATAATAATAAAAACTTAGCGGGGGAAAAAGAAAACATTTTACAATTATTTTTAAAAAATTTTACTAAATAATTTTATCAAAAGATTTATTTCATATCTGCACTTTTTTACTATTTATATTTTCAAATATACCTACTTCCAAATTTTCGCAGACAATTGTTTTCTACGAGTAAAATATGCAATGCATGCAATAATAAAGTTTCTGTATTAAACAAAATATTTTTGCTAAACAGGCTCGACCGATGGCAATTTTTGACCGATGGGCTGATGCCGATTGTTCAAAGTCGGCCGATTATTTTTTGTTTCAATGGACCGATTCCGATGGAAACACTTTTCTAAAGACGGCCGAAATGTAGGTTTCAAACATTTAAAAAACATTTGGTACGATGTAGAAACTGATGGCAACTCATATTTAAAAAAAAAAAACCGAATAAATGATTATGATAGCTAAATAGGAGCTTCTGGCATATTTAACTCTCTCTTTTTTTTAATGAAAATATTCTATCGAAAATCACAGAATAGTAGAAAAAACACATTGGCCATAGGTATATGTTTCTAACAGAAGAAAAGATAAAAGAGAAAGAGAGAGAGGGATTTAAAGAATAATGAAAAATCACACTAGTACACTAGTAGTTAAATATTCAAAGGTAAAATAAGTTTGGTAAGACCTCATTTGGAGTATGCTGTTCAGTTTTGGTCTCCTTATCTTAAGAAAGATATTAATGTATTGGAAAGGGTTCAAAGGAGTAAATGGACTTTTTCATTTAGACTACAATTCCAGGCTTAGAATGTTAAAAATGTACAGTCTTGGGCAAAGAAGAGACTAAGGGGACATGATTCAATTGTTTAAATTTATTAAAATGAAAGATGTTACGGGGCTCAAGTTTAGCACTGAAAACAGGACAAGGGGTCATTGTTTTAGGCTATTTAAATCTCAGGCTAACATGGATATTAGGAAAAATTATTATTTTAGCAGGGTAGTGGAACCTTGGAACAGCTTACCGAAAGAAATAGTAATGAGCAAGGGAGTAGATAGTTTTAAGAGGGCCATTGATCAAGACTGGGGATTGTAAATTGACTAGGACCAGCCTAGTTGGGCTCAGAGCCTGTTGCAGGTCGTCACTTTTGTATTTGTGTTGTATTAAATTGGAAGGAAAACAAAAATCTATCTAGTAATTTATTGTATTTCAATAATTAAAAATATAAAGAGAGAAGTCTGAAATATCTCTATCGAATAGAATCTCTAACTTCTATATTTTTATATAGAAGTTTGGTAAGACCCCATTTGGAGTATGCTGTTCAGTTTTGGTCTCCTTATCTTAAGAAAGACATTAATGTATTGGAAAGGGTTCAAAGGCGGGCTACAAGGCTAATAAGTGGACTTTCCCACTTAGGTTATGATTCCAGGCTTAGAAGGCTAAAAATGTACAGTCTTGAGCAAAGAAGAGACCGAGGGGACATGATTCAGCTGTTTAAATTTATTAAAACGAAAGATGTTACGGGGCTAAAGTTTAGCACTGAAAACAGGACAAGGGGTCATTGTTTTAAGCTATTTAAATCTCAGGCTAACATGGATATTAGGAAAAATTATTATTTTAGCAGGGTAGTGGAACCTTGGAACAGCTTACCGGACGAGGTGGTAATGAGCAAAGGAGTAGACAGTTTTAAGAGGGCCATTGATCTTCACTGGGGATTGTAAATTGACTAGGACCAGTCTAGCTGGGCCCAGAGTCACTTTTGTATTTGTATTTGTATTTGAAAAATATAACTTTTAATTGTTTTTGGAAAAGAAAAGTCAGGGAGAGCGAAGAGAAGCTGTACTTGAAATCATTTCTTTCCTAAGTGGCACCAAACATAACCTGTAACTGTATTTTCGGAACTTTAGTTTTTAAAAATCTCTGAAGTTACAAATGGTGAGCTGACATTGCGTTTTCAAGCTTACAATTTCAAAAAATATCTGGAGGAAAGTTCGTATGCCTCTCTAGACGACACTTCCGAAAATCGCTCAAAATTGAATTTTTGGAATTTCAGTTTCTAAAAATTGACATGGAAGAGTCTTCAAACTTTCTTTTCGCCTAACTTTATCAAAAGATGGTCTACAATCTCAATTATACCCCTTCCATTTCAAAATGATTCCTGGGAGCGTCTCCAAACCCCCCTCCCAACATCATTAAAGTTCTTCTAAAAGTACTTTAGAAGTTCAATTTTGGAAAATTGCTGCCGAAAAAGTCCCCCCCCCCCCCCTCTTCCTCTAATATCTCCGAAAATCGTCTAAAATTGTAAAGCTTTCATTTTGAGAAAACAGAGTCACTGAACCCAATCCCTTCTTATCACAATACTAAGATTGCTTACAATTGCGTTTTTAAGATTTCTATTTTGAAAAACTTCCTGTGGAGGGAGAGCTCTACTAACACCTTCAAAGATCCTCTAGAACTGTGTTTATAGAACTTCAATTTCCGAAAATTGCTGTGGACAAGTTCGTGAACCCCACTTCTCTGCTTTCGCTACCAATGCTGGGACCTACAATCGTATATTTAAGACAATTTCAGAGGAATTTTTTGGGCAGGCCCATCCCCTGAATTTCTTCTGCCACTAACGCTACTGAAGGGCTTCATAAACTTCTTTTTTAGGACTTCAATTTTTAAAAATCTCTGTTAAAGGGACTATTAACTCTCCCCCTCCCAATATCATCAAATGTCGCGTAAAAAATTGTGTTTCTAGAATTTTAATTTCGAAGAATTGTAGAAGAGACTGTTAACCTTATTTCTCTCCCTAACGCTACCAAAGATGGTTTGCATCATGTTTTAAAGACAAACTGGATAATAGAAATAAATCAAAGGTTTAAAGAAAATATTCACTTGTGAATATCTCTGTAACACATTACAGCACCAAGACCAGTTCTATACACTAATATAATGCAACAGCTTTTGCATTGCACCAGTGCAGAGCTATTTTGAGCATTCATCAGATGCACGTTCATTTTTTTTTACACGTTCGTTGCATTCGTTCATTTGAAAAAGTTGCGAGTGATTTCTCTGCAAGAACTACTCCGTTAAATTGAAAATGTTTCAAAAATCTATCCAAAATATTCTTTTAAAGAAAATCAGAGCTAAAATTAGCTAACAGTAAGAAAATATGTTAGTAAAAACTTCATCAAAAATATTTTATTTAGGTTTAGATGTATAAAGCAATTATAGTTCATTTTGTAAGATATTTATTGGTAGACGGGTGGGGTAAGGTATCTATTTGCCCTTTCCAAAAGTTGCATATTAATTCCTGCTTGGTACAAATTTAAATAAATAAATTTTATTTCAAAAAAAAATTAATAAATAAATAATATCCACGTGGCGTCAGAAAATTAATAAAACCGATTTTTTAAAAAAATTACCAAACAACCTTTCTCTAAAACAGTATTTCTCAACCTCTTGTGACCCGCGGACCAGCAAAAACTTTTTAAACATGTTCGCGAACCGGTAAGGTTTTTTTTCCTTTTTACTTTCTATTCGTTCACAGTTAAAAATTTAAGAATTTTTTTTCTTAGCAAAAAAAAAAAAAAAGAGGGAAAAAAAAAACTTGCATGCCATTAAAAACAGGTCAAAAAGGATTTTGGACTGGCGAGGTTTTTTAAAAAGAAATATAAATGAACAAATAAATAAATAAAACTTTGCATGGTGTCAAAGAATTGTCACAAACAATACATGTCTAGATAAGTAATCTGCAACAACTAGAGGACACTGATCCCTGCTCGCTGCTGCTCACAAACAATCGAAGATTGCTTTGCAATCTTATTTGGTTTGTGAAGATTTAAAGCGCATAATAAGAAGAATCTGATTAAAATGCCCGTTAGTTATCTGAAAGATATAATTGCCTTGAAAGAATAAAAATATTTATGTAATAATTTGAATATTTTTTTAATATTCAATAGTATAAGAAAGAATTCAATAAATTTCCTGATTTCGTTTACTTTAACCGCTTCCCTAAAAAGCTGCAAATTATTTTTATAAAATTAGTTTATCACAAAAAATTGAGAGGAAGGTTGAATATAGAATTTCGGAAATGTACTTTTTTTTCATCCTTCATTCCCGCTTCCCCTCTAAAAAATTTTTTTTTAAGACGATGACAAAACTATAAATACAGATTTCAGTGATAAAACTAGTCTTTTTTTCACGCCTTAAAAGTGAAAATGAAAAATATGGACTTTTAAAGGATTTACCATACAAACACTGAATTTGGCATTTCTTGAACTTACGATGGAGCTTTTGCTTCTGCTGCACTTAAAGTCTTCAATTAAGTGCCAGATTATGTGTCAGAACGTGAGGATATTTATTTTTTTAGTGTTAAGTTAACAAAGTTAAAAATCAGGTAAATAACGAGATTTTACGGAAGCAGGGTTTTGGGAAGAAAAAATTTTGGACACTTTATTCCCCAATATAGGGTGATCATCCAAATTTGAACCTCGTTTTTTGTACAAAATTGCTCAATTAATACGTTAACATGTGCAGTAGTTATTTCAATTCAAGAGAGTAAAATTCTTAAAACTCTCAAAAAAGTGATAGTTTGTTAAGTGTCTGCCATGCATGTTAGGAAAATTTCGGTAGTGACCCAAAATTCAGCATGCTATGAAATCCAAAATTGGTGTTGGTCCCGTTGCTTTCTGACTTTTGGCCCTATGTTGTACTTACTTTTAACTATGCACCCGGTGGCAGAAAACTGCCGACACAGCGACATTGTCGCAGAATGAGAGAGAGTTTGTGCAGAAAGATTTTGCACTAAGGGGGGGGGGGAAAGAGAAAGGGAGTAAAAAATCAGCAATAAACCCATTCTGCAAAACAATACCTAACGATTGCTGTTTCGAGGTAAAAAATATGACTTGACTACAAATTAAAGAAAAGGCCTGATTTTCTGCGAAAAAAAATTGCGACATTTATTTTGCAACAAAAAAAAAACTTTGGCGAGCGATCATTGATGACCGTGGTAGTCTGCAACACCGGAGATTGGGAGATATAGCATGGATAGAAATCGGTTCTAATGGAGCGATTTTGAAGCAACCTTGTGTTGATCAGTGGTTTCGCATTGGCTTTGCAACGCACATGTTGTGTTTATTTGTTTGGAAGACTTGTGCAGACTTACTTTCGAGCTTTTTTTCACCTCTGTTGAAAAATAAATTTAAGCCACAGATGGAATACTTGATAAACTGTGTGGTATTTTGGGCTGACCAATCGTTATTCAGATAGAGGTGCTTATCTTTATATATTAAAATCTTCTGTGCAGATGTTTGTCACCATAAGGCTTTTAAACAACTGGACCGATTTTTATCAATTTTTTTGTGTGTAATTAAGTTGTAGCAAGCATGGTTTCAAAGAGCAACGGATCAAATCGGAAGCGTTTTTGTTAATTAATTAATTTAAACATTGGATGGTTATATCTCCCAAATGCTTAATATTTATTTTAACCCATTGTTGAGCGAGAACTGAAATAAATATTTAACCAATTGCCAAAGGACAATAAGAAAGCCTGCTCTGCTTTTTGTAATGAAATTTCCTACTGCGATATGTCAATTGAGAATAGATAAAACACAGAGAGAGAGTGTGAAGCCTTCACATTTCTTGAAACCAAAGATTTTAGGTCCTGTGATATATTTTGAAGTAAAGTACAGGAAGGTTCATGCAAAACGTGTGTTCTGTCGTCGTAGTTGCAACATGTGACCGGATCGGTGCTTTAGGTTTTCCTATCAAATGGTCAGAAAGTACCGTACCTAGCAACATTTGTTTCTCGGCTGAAATCAATCTGAATTTTGGCACCAATGTCAAGAATACTTTAAGGAATATCTAACTAACCAGTATATTGTTAATGTAAAAGATGATGAAATTTAAAGACGAAACAAATTTTATTTTCATCCAGATAAATTACAACAGGGTAGTTCTGTACACAAAGGATCAGTGCAGTGGGAAATCTTTATCTTTGGTGGAAAGAAGAAACTAGGCAATATGTGAAGTTTAAAAAGTTTTCGTTCAAAAGATTGGACAGCTAATCGGTTGGAGTTGGCTTCGCTCACTGACAGAGGCGTAGCTAGACCTGACTTTCGGGGGGGGGGGGGGGGTTACTTCTTTTATTTTATATATATATATATATATATATGTGTGTGTGTGTGTGTGTGAACTTTTACATACTTTGGAATGGGGTGCCTCCAAGTTCGATACTTGTGTCAAACAAAACAAAATCAAAGAATCTTTTTTTTTATTTATTCATTTTTTGTAATGTTTTGGAAAATTTAACTTTTTTTTCCTTTTTCTCCATTTAATTTAAAGTGAAACTTTCTAGCAACAGGTCTAGTCAAAACCAGTCTATCCAAATCAGGGGGAAAATAGGCTAACACACATCTGCAAAAGCTGGCATCACTGAAAGCTAATAGATGGATCCATTTCCGCCTGTGAACTGGATGTTTGACTTTTAATCTCATCGGTGGTCAGACTATTTTTACTAACTTGGTTCGCACTAAAAGCATGAAATAAAATAAAAAAAGACTTCTTGATTATAACCTGCAAAAAATGAAATGACTTTTCACATCGTTATATTTATATGTTGCTTTTTATATGTATTTACATTTATGCTAGTTCTAAAGCAGTTAATAAAATTTGAATTAAAAAAGAGGGAAGAAATATAGGTGGTAGAAAGTTATTTGCACAAAGCTGCATACCATCTGTTCTCCTTTCAAGTTTTTATTTTTAATTTTATTAGCTGCTTTAGAATTTACATAAATATCTATTTGAGAAAGCAACAGCAATTTTCGAGTGTTATAAACAGAAGTCTTGTTTATTTTCTACTTTTTAATGCGAACCAAGCTAACAGAAATAGTACAGAACAGTCTAGATTCATTTTCGTCATTTTCATTCTTTTAGAGGGGTGGGGGGGGTTAAAAAGCTTGTTATCGGTTTTGCTCGCTTCATTATACAACAACGTTCACTTAGAATATACTATTCTAAATAGTTCAGACTGCACGTTTTTAAAAGAACACGCAGTAAATACTGGCTAACATTTTCGACAAATCGATGTGATTGCGGTGGATTTTCTGGTTAGCAAAAGCCGTTTTGACTATGACAGCACAACGCCAACAAAAACCTTATGTCTCAAATTCCGGCTATGCTATCATTTTCGGATTCGAAGCCCAATGATCTTCAAAGCAGCAAGCAAAAGCATTTTCTTCAACTCGAAACAAAAAGGGCTGAGGGGGCAAAAAAAGGAGAAATGCGTTCCACGAATAGGTTTTCTAGGAAGATTAACGAAAGGACAGTCGTTTCGAGCACTTTCTTGGAAGAAGAGTAAAGGGGTGAAATTCACAGGTTGAGTATTAGTTGCATTATGGATGAGTATTTCAAGTTCATGGTTAAAAGTCATTCAAGTTAAAAGCCATTTTGCTCTGTTATCTGGTTTAGTACTGTTCTGTGATCGCTCTCTTTCTTAAAATTATGATTCCTTAAAGAAAACCAAGCTGATAGGAGGGAAAAGAGAGTTTAAGATTTTTTCAAGTAAAGAAAAAAGGAAAATCCTAGAATATTGGCCAGGTTAGATTTGCAGCAATTGCTAACCTCAAAAAGATAAATAATTAATCAAAAAACAAGAAAAAGAAAAAATCAGGCACCAAAAAGCAATAAAAGATGTTTTCTCCAAAAAGATATGCACAAAGTTTCTTTTACTGTCAAAATGTTTCCTTAAACTGGCAATAAAGTACTTAATAATGTAATAATAGAATAAAGACCTAACAAAACTAATACAGAGGAATTTTGATCAAGAGCCCATGTTGTCTATAGTATCGATTTCAAATTTTCACCATCATATTCCAAATTTCTATAAAGTTTCTTAAAGCCCCCGTATCTTAAAACCTCTTTATCTCGATTTTTTTCCTTCCTGTGAAATTCGAAACATACAGATTCAACTGTATGTAATATTCCCACTGCGCCGCTCATAAAATTAAACATACTTAACAATTTTCAGAATCTATGACAAAAAAAGGCTACATATACGTAGATTTAACAAATCAATCTCATTTCTAAAGCGAAGTGTGAAATTTCACTCAATTATCAAAAAAATGTTGCAGCACAGTGAGGAGTGAGGCGTCTTTACGCTTGATTGTCACTCATTGAGCTGATTTTCAATGGCACTGGGGGGGGGGGGGGGGAAGCAAAGTGAATTTTTGACCACTGTTATTCAAAAAAAAAATTGATTCTTTTTTCTTTTCTTTTTTTTTTCTCTTCTCTTTTTTTCTCTTCTCTTTTCTTTCTCTTCTCTTTTCTTTCTTTCTCTCTCTCTCTCCTTTTTTTTGGGACAAACATTTGGGGGGGGGGGTTTGTCCCCCAAACCCCCCCCCCCCCCCTTAGCTACGCCCCTGCTCACTGATCGGCTGGATTACAGTAACGTGGTGGCTTGGCGACTCTGACTATAAACAATAGAGTTGAGTTATCATTTGTTTACATTTTCAAACTATTTATTGTATTTTTTGTTTATTTGGCGAAATATTACAAATTGCAAAGGATTTTTTGCGTTTTTAAAGAGTTTTTAGACATTTTAATTGAAGAATGTGTTTATTTTACATCGGGAGGGGGGAGGGATGAGTGATTTTCCCTTATTCAGAGAACTGTTTTTACCTTGATCATTTTTCTAAACGATATCCTTTCGATTGTTTTATTCTTTTTCATATGGAGGATGTTGCAGCGGGATTTCCTGTTTATTCTAGATGGGTAGTTAGATTTTTACACTTAATATCTGAGGACGCTTTTTATCCTTTGAGTATGGCTGAAGGAACAAATCATCAAGTACGGGATAAAAAAAAGTTAATAAAACAACTACTCAGTGGGCATTAGATAATTCAAGTTGTAATAAATATACGCATTCCAACACCATAGCAGCTTAAAACATTTTTTTAAACAATTTTTTCGGTAGAACGGGTTCAAACACTTGATAGTTTATTGAAATTTTTTAACTTTTCAATTTACAAAGTTTGAACAGAACAACGTCTGTCGGGTGCTCTAGTATGAATGAAAATCTCTGCTCTTTGGAGGAGCTACAGATTTTTTTCTAAATGCATATTCTAATTGAATTCTTTTTTCTTTGTATGGAAAAGGAACTTTTGTTTGCTCCAGGATTTGATTCAAATTTTTTTTTTTTTCACATGAGGGAGGGAACAGGGTAGGTTTTTATTTTATTATTATTATTATTATTATTATTTTTTTTTTTTTTGCTTTTCATGCATAGAGTATTTTAATAAAATCCTTTTTTTTTCTGGGGGGTGGTTGGATTTTTGATTTGTTCTAACTAAAATGTGTATTTTAATTAAATTCATTCTCCTTTTGGGGGGAGGGGGATACTTTGTTTGTAATATTGTGTATTGCATATATTAATTGAGTTCTTTTCTATGAAAGGGTGATCTTTATGTATTCATTTTTCCCCAAATTACATGCATATTTAATTTTTTTTTTCAAACTTTATTGCATATTTTAATTAATTTTTTTTATGGAAGGAGAAGGGGTGATCCTTATTCATTTTTTCAAATCACATACATGTTTTAGTTTTTTTTTCCTTGGGAAAGGGGTTTTTTCCCCCAAACTGTAATGCATAATTTAATTATTTTTTTTTTCTTTGGATCTTATTTCTTGGAATATTGAATAGATATGTTGCATCTGTATTATTATTTTATTAAGAACTATGGATAAGTGCTAAGAGATTAAGACTGAAACCTTCTACACATCTCTGTTTAAGTAATCACACCCTACTATAACATAATACTTTACATTAGCATTATATAAAGTAGCATAATAATTTACATTGCTTTTGGTCAGATTAGATTTTTTTTTTTTTTTTTCCACTTTCCAACTGCTGTTACCATGGTGTTAATCTTTTTAAACATATAGATTCAGCTCAAAGTCCCTTTTTTTCTTTAGCAAAAACTGAAAATCTATTGGAAGCCATGATACTGAGTTTAAATGCTCTTCCTTTTTGTTATGCCAAAATTGTTAATAAATTTTTCACTTCTGTAATGAATTGCACTTAAATTTATCCATTAGTTCATTTGTCACTTCACCGAGCATTCTTGCAGAAAGAAATCAGGTCCAGAAAATTTGTCGCAGAAAGTAAAATAAAATTATGCCACAGGGACTATGCATTAAAAATTAAATAAATTTAAGTTTGGTTTTTTTCCCCGTCTTTTCCAAAAAACATCGGCATACATCAGCATTTAGATGTTTCTCAAAGCCGATGTTTTCTCCAAGTTAGCATTAGCTGCTAATGCCGATGGCTAAATTTTTGAACCATGGGTGCCGATGCATCGGTCAAGTCTTAACAGATACAAGTATGAATAATAAAATGTAAAAGTAGGCTGCTTTGCATTATTCAAAATCAGAGAAAGTTGTGTGGGGGGGGGGGCACTGATGGAAAACCAAAAAAAATAATGGAGTGCCCTCTCACCTCAATATTTCATACTAAAAAAAAAATTTGGAACTGATGTGATATACCCCACCCTTGGCGACTTTTTCCTGTTGGCGCCAAGAAAGCGATGTATGACGACATATGTCATACATCGTTCTTAGCGATGCTTTTTTAGCGCCAACAGGAAAAAATCAGATAAAAAAACATGATCAAAGCACTTCAGAACACAATATATATAAAATCAACATAAAAGCACAACAAAAAACATCACGAATATATGCTTCAAAAATGTATAGGACCGGGGTTTTTTGTAAACATATTAAAATACAATGAAATAAATTATTGTATTAATTACAAGTCGAAATTAATGCATTAATTTTTTTTTCATCATTTCTCTGGGATACGAGCCCTCGGTCTCATAGTACTTTCGTAATGAGACCTCGGCTCACCGGCCCTGCCTCGGTCTCATTACGAAAGTACTATGAGACCTCTGGCTCGCCAGGACCTCACTCCGCTCGGTCCGTTATCCCTCCGACTGTTAATATACATTACAGTCGGAGTATGATCACAATTATGTATACTTATGTATATTATGCATATTCATGTGTATGTACACCCAAGGGTGGCTCCTTCCGTGCAGTGTACAATAATGACACAGTTTTAAGTGTGAAATATGCACCATTATTGTGCAGATTTATTAATAAAATTCAGCATTTTTAAGAGTACAACCGAAAGAACTTTCAATTGTTAACATAAAATTCAGTACCTAAAGGAGGCACGTTAATGTCTAAATAATTCGTGGCATCGATAAGAATTAACTTTTAGAACAAAATAACCGTACTATTTCTGTAAAATTAATTTACATACAGTAAAAATAAAGTTAAAAACTACAAGAACCCCTCAAGGATTTGTAAAAACAAAGAATTTTGGAAGTGAGAGGTGTTTTTTGAATGCTAAAATAAAGAACTACTTACCTTTTTATATGGTATAAATATTCACTCAGTCTAAAACAATACATCATATGACAATGGCATGTTACAGATACACACCACGTTGGAGTTAACTTTTTATTAACCTTCAAGTTTGAAGAAACTGGCATTTTCTAATGTTTTTACTTCAAAACACAACTACTGAATCTAAACTAACACAAAATAAGCATTCCTGTAAGGTATATTGCACAAAACAACACGTATCTCTCTCTGCGTAAAACCAAGTAAAGAACCCAAGTAAACAAGTTCGAACAAGTTTGCCTTCGCGTTGCCAACCACAGGTTAGTTTCACCAGGGATGCCATGCTTAAAAATTTATCGCCTCATTGGCGAGAAAAATATTTCAATTTTGTGCAAAAAATCGGATGTCGCCAAATGTGGGGGGGGGGGGGGGGTATATCACATCTGTACCAAAATTTTTTTTTCAACTTTGAAATTCGCGGCTGCCTAGGTCGCCTATCCCAAGAGTGCGGGGTTTTGGGGAAGACTGCACCATTAAATTTTTCGGCAGCGGGGTTGTTTTGAGGGGTATTTTTCTCTTTGTTTGGGGGGGGGAGGCTCTTGCTTTGTGGAGTATTTGCAATATCTAGGGGGAGGGGGGTGAGCCTTTGCTCATAGGGGGTGGGTGATGGGCAGCCCTACATTAAGTAAAGAGAAGAAAAGGGGCTAATAGAAGGAGAAAATATTAGTTTTCTTAAATAATAGACTATATCTAAAAGAATTTTACTCATTTGGGGCCCCCTAAAAATTGGGGGGCCTTAGATCACGACCTAGTTGGATTGTTTGGTAATCAGACCCTCCTGACAGAAACAAAACTAAAATGGAGAACTTTTTCTCTTTAAAAATTGATTTTTCTGGCTTGTGTTATGCTGAGTACAAACACTGACAAAAGGTGCTTTCCTTTTTGATATAATTTGCCTTAATAAGTTCCAATCTTCCTGAATTTAAGTATACATTTTTTGTACTTACCAATATCTTTTTAGTCTATGTAAGTTTTTTTTTTTTGCTTTATGTTAGGATAATATTGAAAAAAAAAAGTCAATTAAAAAAAAAAAAATCTGGGTCCCCTTTTAGGTTTGGGGCCCGGACCAGCAGGTGTCCCCCCTCCCTGTGCACACCCCCTGACTACCCGGTCCTTGAAGGGGCTTTCTAATTTTAGTTATGATTAGGAGAGCATGAAGTGATATGATCCAAGTATTTAAGTTTATTGGCTAAATTTCTGCATGAATGGTAAAACCAGGTATCATTGTTTTAAGATTTTCAAATCCCAAGTTAATTTTGAAATCGGAAAAAAAAATACTACTTCAACAAGGCTATAGGTTTTTGGAATAGTTTATCAGAAGCAGCTGTTTCTGGCAATGGGCCGAATAGTTTTAAGAGGACTCATGATCTTCATTGGGCATTGATAAATTGGCTATGACCTGCCTAGATGGGCCCAGAGCCTGTTGCAGTCGTCCCTTTTGTATTTGTATTTAATTTATTTCAATCATAAAAGCTGAAATAATGTTTCCTCTGTACAGAAAAAAGAAATACTACATATTGAAAAAAAAAACTAAGGATTCAGTTGCTGCATTAAGGAAAATTAGACTGAATGCACAAAATACCTTGCAATGTTTTAGAGCTGCTTTGTAATCTTTCTCCTTTAAACATTCTCTAGCTTGCTTTAGTAACGATTTGATTTCTTTCGCATCCATAAAAGAAAATTTAATCTGAAATTTCGAGAGAAAAAAAATATTACATGAATGCTTAAAAGTACATATTGATTTGCAACAGTCCATTAAAACTCAACAATTCAAGGAAAAGAAGCGTACTTTATCTTAGATTTTTAAATGCCTGGTTGAAAGTGAACACTTTTTTCTTATTTTAATAAGATCAAAAATTTCCCCAGACAGAGCATCAAATTTCAAATTAATTCCACATCGAAAATGTAAACAGACAGATGTTTAACGAGTTCCGGTAATGCTAATGCCAACTTCAATAAGATAATAACATTTGTTGACACAAATCCCTTGACATTTTTCTAAAATAATGTAAAAGGAAGTGGTTAAAATGCCTTCTCGCCAAGCACCGAATTTGAACTGAAGGTTGGTAATTTGGCGTGATTTCGGTCGAAGGTTCGAAATATTGTAGGTTTGCTGTATGAAACGAAGCACGTTGTTGCATTCTGGCATGTGTGCATAAAAATGTACATTTTGTAGTGGTAAATATTAGTGTTTTTATGTAATTAAATTGAATGCATGTGTCTATGTGCAAAGGGCAAAAGATTTATTCTTCTCTGAACTACCGGAGGAAGCATAAAATAATATTCTAAGAAGTTGGAAGTTTATTTGTATAGCAGTAAGTGGTTTTCTTATGCATTATTAAAAGTGTTATTCAGGGTTTACTTGCTTATGAATTATGAAAATACTGAATCAGTTTATGAAATTCTGTGTGTTTAATTTACATCTGTTTCTTTTTCTACTATTTTGCTAAATGTTCTTAGTAATAATGCTAAATGAACTCGAGAAACATGCAATCCTTACACGTTTATTGAATTCACATTGGGTCTAAAACTCATGCAAGAATGTCAGAACCACACACTGAAACTAATCTGCGACGGACTCTCACGAATTTCATCAAATTGCATTTTGAATCGGTGAAAGATACCATTTGTACTGTGATATTAATGCCATTCTGCTTATTCAATTTAGAATATTTACTTTCATTGTCACAAAAAATGAAGAATTTGAGAAAGTTGTGAGGGAAAAAAAACCCAACATGATATGTAAAATGTAAATATTCTATGAGTTGGAAGTTTAGGATTGCCCCACATTTTTTTTTTTTGTAGCATCTTTGATATTGTGGATTTGAGAAGCCAGAGTCATTTTCGTTGATTTCTGCTGGTTGAATCTGTGTGCATTCAAATGCTTGTGTGCTTAGCATTATTTGTAAAAAGTATTCTATATGAGTAAACAGTATGAAAAGAGAACTGCCCCGAAATATTCACAGACTGCTAAATATGGATTGAGAGATGATTTGCAACTCATAACTTGATACGTAAAACTGACATTGATTAACCACAAAGAACGTATAAACATGCATTTAGGAACACCTGATAAGACTAAAAAAAAAGAATTTTCACAACTTGACACTGCACAAGTCGTATATTCAATAACTTAAACCTTACAAGTGACCGATGATGTCTCATGCGACAGATATACAAGCACATATAGACGTAATGACAAAACTTATAGAAATGGATTTGGGAACTGTCAAAATGCAGGCTTGTTAACATACACATTTGCATACATAAATACATACACAGAATTTTCTTTTTTTTTTTCGAAATTCGTTTAAAGGTAATTAAAAGAAATTTATTCTGAAATTTTAGTGATAATATTTTTTGTGAAGACAATGGTTCCTCTTTACATGAGGAAGTAAAAGTGCTCCTTATGACATCAAAAAGTCTGAAATTTTAATCTGGAAATATTTCTGGATAATCCAAGTTTTCAATAATCCGAGGTGGCGTTATCCCCAATTACCTCAGATTTTCGAGATTGTACTATATTTATAGTTTTTTGGTATGATTATCTGTGTGCACGAATGTTTGCTTGCTTACTAATGAAATGGATATGTATATAATTTTAATACAAATATGTATTTTATACAACTAATGACAACATTTTTTCTTTTCTTTATGTTTGTTTTAGGACCGTGCTTCGCAATCACTTGCTGTTGGTGCAATTTCTCAGAAGAAGATTTGAAGATTTGCTGTTTCTTCTGCATGTGTTAATACCGAATGGTTTCATGACAGTGAGATTTGGTGTGTTGTATTTCATCAATTCTTCTGTTGTGGCTTTTCAGTGGACACATAGTAGTTGTGTAGAGCTGCTTCTTTTATTTGGTTTGATGTTATATTTTCACTTACCTCTGCATTAGATGACATTCCTTCTATAAGCATTTCGTAAGTATATTAGGGTAGTATAGTTGACTCGATAACTTAAAGCTCAGGGACCTTGAACAAGAGTTTGATTTTTTTTGTAGTTCTTCTAATTTACAACAGATGTATGTCTTAAGCTGTCCATTGTTTCTTGCAAGAGAGTCTCTCTGTATGCAGGTATAATTCCTTACTTATAAAATGTATCTGCACATTATTTCGATACAAATATGTATTTTAAACAAATAATGACTGCATTTTTTTCTTTTCTTGATGTTTGTTTTAGGACCGTGCTATTGGTGCAATTTCTCAGAAGAAGACTTGAAGAATTGCTGTTTCTTCTGCATGTGTTAATACCGAATGGTTTCATGACAGTGAGATTTGGTGTGTTGTACTCCATCAATTCCTCTGTTGTGGCTTTTCAGTGGACACATATTAGTTGTTTAGAGCTGCTTCTTTTGTTTGGTTTGGTTTGCTTACCACTACATTAGATAAACTTGCTTTTGTATGCATATTCACAAGTGTATAAGATTACCACAGTCTACTCTTGATTATTCAAAACTAGGGAAATTGAAAGAAAATTTGAACTATTTGGAGTTTTATTTGTAGCTCTTCATTCTAAGATATGTAAATATTATTAAGCTATTTATTATTTTTTGCAAGACAGCCTCTTTGTTTGCTTACTAATAAAATGTATTTTGGCATAATTTTGATAAAAATACATGTTTTATGTGCAACTAATTTCTATATTTTTTCTTTTCCTGATGTCCATTTTAGGATTGATTAGCAATCAATTGCTGTTGGTGCGATTTTCCAGAAGAAGTCTTGAAGAATTGCTGTTTTTTTTTGCATGTTTTAATACCGAATTGTTATACAATAGAGAGATTTGTACTTGTGTGTGCTCCATCAATTCCTCTGTTGTAGCTTTTCAGTGGGCATACTTATTACTTTGTTTAGTATTGCTTCTTTTGTTTAATTTGTTGTTTTATATTACCTTTTACTAGTAATTAGATGAACTTCCTTTTTTATTTTTATGTACACATGTTGACTTTCTCAATATGTGAACTTCTGCCAATGGCAAGTAGGAGAAATTAGTCTTATAATTATCGTATGGTTTTCAATTTTCATTTAAAAGTTATCAACAATGAAAGAGTAAAAAAAAAGAATCAGTTAGTATAATACTTGTTTATAATTCGATAAAATGTATAACAATATTAATAACATCAAGAATTTTGAAGAAATGTTTATTTTTCCTTAAAAATGTTTAGCTTTGTGCAAACATTATTGTATTACTTGTGTTTTTTATAGTACCTAATAGGGCCATATTTTGTTAATAAACATATAGTATTTTAAATGAAATCTTTTTTGTTGTTTTTAATGGTAATTTTTGTGTGCTGGGACAGCAATTGCAAATAGGCAGATCAATAATGATAAACTAAAAATGTATTCACGCAATTTTACTTTCTTTCAAAGTATCATATTAATTTACATAATACATATTATTCCCTGAAATTTCAGAATATATTTTGCTTTTATTAAATTGTCTATGACACGCAATTGGGAATAAATTGTCCTTGATGTGTGTGGTAATGCTGTCTGTTTTGTGCTTGTAGCCTCCTATATGCCTCTAAATTTTTTGCACTGGTAGAATTTTTATTCTTTACTTTCATTTTATCCCTTATGGGTCGTCTACAAATGATGTCATGCATTCAGAGGAAAGAGGGGTTTTAATTCTGAATATTTGACAAGGGGAAAGGAGGGGGGTAACATACAAGAAGAGTCATTGCATATCATGGTTTGAAATAAAGGTATTTTTGTTATGTAGTGTGACACTGGAGAGGGGATCAAATATTTATTTAAAAAAATGACATTTATGGACAGCCTTTTGTGTTTATGTAGCATATCTGGAGTCAAGAAATTGAATTAAGTAACTAAAACTGAAACTATAATCCTGCATCTAATAAATGCTTTGTTAGAGTTTATAACCTAATTTTTACTTTTTCTAAGTTGCAATAAAAAAAAGTATGCAAGTATACACTAAAAACTAATGCACTTAAAAATAGAAACTAAATAAGAATTTAAAACAAAATTCAGATTTTAATGTATTGTGAAAGCATAACTTAGTTAAAACAATAAAGTTATAGCTTATTCGAAATTGAGGAAGAATGGCACTTCCATTTAAAAATTGCACAGAAAAAAAAAAAAAAAAAACTTGTTACTTCTGAAAAACATTGTTTAAACTATTCAGTTTCACTCTACATGTTCTCAACATTAAAACACTTTTTAGAAGACAAAATATTCTTAACTGCTTTAGCAATGTTAAGTAGAACATTTCAGCAAATATTAAATAGCAGTGGTCTTGAAAGTATTAATTACAAATTCATTTGAATTAACATTTAACAAATTAGTATTCTTTAATAAAAATTCTTAGGGTTATTAAGGATTTAACCATGTTCTCATTGCCAAATAAACAACCCTTCTTATTTTGTTACCTATTGTTCAAAATTTGATAAAAAGAAACTAAATAACATTACCTAATTCATCAAACAAACTGACAGTTTTATCAAATACTTAAAATAATTACTTTCTGGTGAAACTGCCCTTCGAAAAGGAATTGTAATTACAAAACAATAGTGTTGGCCCAACTGATGAAAAACTTTTTTTTAATTTAACTATTCATATTTCTTGAAGGAATGTCATTGCAATTTGTGCACATCATAACAATGTTACTATTTTTTGGAAGATAATTAAAGGGCTATTATTGCATTCAATAAAATCATGTTTACATTATATAAGATGAAAAAAAAGGAGGGGGGGGGGTGTTTCTCAAACCATAGAAGCCTTGAAACGTTAATTAAACGTTGTTATTTTGCAGAGAGGATTGATTTTTGTACCATGGACGTTATTTAGTTTTCAACTAATCCCATTTATAGAGTTTTTTTTTTTTTTTTTTTTTTTGACTCTTTTATACTTGGGTCAGCATTTACATTAAATTGAGCATTGGCAGAGCCGAAAGCCAGAACTCCAGAGGATTTTTAATCAACCAATAAAAGGGAAAAAAACTGTTTAAATTTTTTCAAATGAGATAGATTTTAACAAAATAGTTGATTGCTTACTGGGGAGCAATCGCAAGTTTCCAATTCTGAAACGGAAAAAGTTATGTTTCTAGATGGGAACTCCTACTGATGGTGTAAGAGGGCTAAAATGGGCTTAATAAAAAATCAAAGAGGATCATGGTCACTCAGCACTTCAAGTGCTTCACTAATTTTTTTTTTTTTGGAAACCAGGTTTTGTGTGTGTTTTCTGAGTCTGAATTGCATCTTGGCTGGTTTTAAATGGTTATTTAAATAAAATAAAAGTTTTTTCTCTCTAAGGTTTATAATTCTTTTCTTGAATTCAGAATATCCATATAGTGATTTTTAAAGAATGATTAAATGACTTCTTATAAATAGTCATAATAGACCAGGAGTGAGTGCCCACCTATTCTGTCATTGCGCAGAATGCGCCATTTAAATGGGGGGAGGAGCTGTTTTGAGGGGTATTTTTCTCATTTGGGAAGGGGGCGATCTTTGTGATAATTTAGGGGATGGGAACCACTGTAAAGACATTGAGGCGCCCAAATGCAAAATTGTAAGGGGGCTCAGATATTTTAACCATGGTTTAGCAGGATATTTTCCCCATAGAAGCGGATTTCAGGACAGATTAGAGTCATTAAAATTTGACATTTTTAATTACTTATTCATTAATGGCTGGAGAAGAAATGTTTTTACATTTTTGCAAAGAAAAAGTATTAAAAGCAAGGAAGTTCTAATTTCTAAGGGGAGGAGGGCTCGAGCTCCCTATATGGGCGCCCTTGTTCGAGACGTGTCTGGATTTTAGAAACATCATAAAATTAGGCATTTCTATAAGTATTTTGTTTTTCCCCTATTGAACACAAACCCTTTGCTCACCCCCCCCCCTCTCCCATGAAGACTTTGAAATGACGAGCTTGATCATACACAAATTTGAATTAAAAATTATCTATTTCTCAAGGAGGGGGGGGGGGATAGATCACACATTCAGGGACGCCTTGAACTAAAATTTTCGGAAGCCGGAACGTTCTCCTTTTGCTGAATGAAATTTCAGTTTTATCGAATGATAAAATACGAATATGAGAATCGTCATAAAATAATTCCGAAAATGATTGCTGGGTCTCCGTTAAAACTTATAAAATTTACATTGCTTTGATTCTCAGACGGGCCCCCTCAATGGACGGAACCCTAGTTTCTGGGGCTTCTAGCTGACGTGGCCTTGACTGATGGGATTCTAATCCACGTCCTAATGCCCCACACATAGGAAAGCACGATCACTTGGCTTTTGGCCCTGATTAAAACTTAGCAAGTACACTTTAAGGAAGAAATAACGTTGGTACATGGATTAATTTCCATTTGCACACGCATATAAACGAAATGAGAGTTTGTATTTGTGAATCTAGCTTTGCCTTTACAGTTCATAAGAATTTACCTTATTTGAAAATATTTTGGCAACGGCAGTTCAGAAGAAAATTTTTCATTTTTCAGTGAAACAATTTAGTTGCCAAGTGCGCGATAAACCACGCCAAACAGAGACCTGGAGAGATATCTTTCTATTGTTCGTGAAGGCAGTTTAACAACGTCCAATGTGAAAAATGAAATAAATTTTCAAAACTGTATGTGAATGAACTAAAATGTGATAAAGATTACTTTTCTTTTTTTTGCTCTTTTTTCATTTTTTCCGCTACTGTTTTGACATAGCTGTTGAAGTTAAAGATCGGTAGCCGGTGGGTGACATTTACTGCGTTCGGAAACGATCCGACCGGATTGGCTAACACAGACTTTGTGACGTATGTGATCTTGCTAACCGTTTCCAGACTGCGACACCGCCAGAAACGATCGCTAGCATTTCCGAACACTTGCGGTGGCACCGAGGCGACCGATCCATGTATCCGAGGCGAATGAACGCATCCCTATTAATCGTGATATGACTGATGTCTGTCAGCTGTAGCGTAGCTGCATGCTGATAGTTTATTGTCATTCTTTGGCAAACAATTTACTACAACGAACACATGGTCACATTATGCAAAAAGACAAAAAGAAAAGTCTTTTCACAAAGTTGTTTTATTCTGCAGGTTGAAACTATGATGTGTCTGTCAGTTTTTCAAATTCTGATTCCAACTTTCGCGACCTCCACTAATTGCTCAGTTTTATGAGAAACAATGATTCAATGAGGAAAATTTTATCACTAAACTTGGATAGGATCCAAGAAAAGACAATGGTTGCGAAATTATAATTGGTTTTTAAAGGAAAACATTTCTTATTGTTTTCCTTTTATTCTGTGCAATAATTTGTTTTACCCCCAACTTTCTCCGTTGGCACGTAAAATTCAGGATTTGCCTGAACTTTTATTTATGTAGCTATATTTAAAAAGATTGATGTATCGAAGACACCTAAAGATGGTTCTTCATAGGGATGTAGAATCTAATCGTTTCTCAAAGAGTGAATTTATGCATCGTATTGCTAGTATTCCTATGGTTTATTTAGCTTGGAATATTGCAGCCGAAACGTACCAAAATGTGAAGGCATGTCATGTTATTATAAAAGTTTCCTTAGACACTACTGAACGTGCAGCATATTTTGTCTCAAAACCTGTACTCCAGAAGTTTCAGAAACAACGTAAGTACATAAAATATGTTAAATTGTGACAAATGATTTCTTCATGTATAAAAAATACTCATTTTCATCTTATTAGTAGGGAAATAGCTATCAAAAATGATTGAATATGCAGGTAGGCCACATTGAAAATAATAGTATACTGTGAAAATAAAAACTTTAGCACGTACTTTTTGCAAAATGAAAACTTGCCCCACCGACAACATACTCCACTTCCCCCTATTCAGTAACATGTTTATTTTTGCTAAAACACTTTGGTTATTTCCTGTTATTTCTCCGCACTAAAGTATTTATTTATTTCTCATTCTTCTGGATGTTCAACATGACAGTTGAAATCTATTTAGTAGCTGTCATTTAGATAAGGTAGTAGTACAATCAATGCTTTGTGTTCCTATTTAATTTTTGAATCATGAATTTTATTTACAAAAAAGTCTATGGAAGTACAGGGCCCATGCTGGGGATTTCAATTGCTCACCAACAAATTAGCCATCGAGAGAAAAAAAATTTCAATTGGAAAACAGAGAAATAATTTTATAAATTATATAATGCAAGTATTTATATTTTAAATATGCAGCATACATTTAAGTTTACTAAATACTTAATAACTGCATAAAACATGAAGTTCCCAGTTTGTTTTTTTTTCCCTTGTAGATGTAGATAATTCTTATAGACCACGCTTGGAGTCAATTACCAAAGAATAATCAATTACGATTACAAACTTGAAAAATAGGAGATAACAATTACAATTATTATTACAGCAATGATTAGATTATGTAAAAAATGTATATGATTACAATTATGTTGTGCCAATTACGATTCTGATTACGATTACATACTTGCGGGAGAAAAATACATGCGCATATACAGTTGACTCTATTTAATGACTTTAAAGGGACCACAAAAAATCGTCCTTAAATAGAATTTTTCTAAAACTACAGTGGAGCATCCAGGACCATGAAAAGTCTTCTCTAAGGATAGAAAGTCGTTAAATAGAATGTTGTTAAACAGAGAGCCAACTGAATATATTGTTCTCATCGCTTTTTTTGCAGTTTCTAGGTCATAGTTGGAAATTTATGATTTTAGATTGTGCATTTAAATACTACATATTTATATTGACAATATAGCCTGCATAAGGAATTAGATATCCTATATTTAAATGGCTCGCCCTACCATAATGAGTATTGTACATGATTTAAATATTCTTTCTTATTTTGCATACAACCAAAATTATAGAGGTTACGGTTTCTAAAATTTGCGTGCTATATTCCTACATTCTAGTGGACTATTTAATTCAGCCCAATTATTGAGAAAAAAGAACTAGGATGTTTTTTTATGCAGGATTTGTGAACCATGCATGGTATTAAAATACATTCAGATAGTATAAATAAATGATATATGAAAGTAAATGTTTAAAAATAAATGCTGCATTTAAAATAAACTTTTATTCGATTTCAATAGCACCAATGCTTTAAAACTATCAGGTTTCATTCTCGGTGAAGTGTAAAATTTTCCAGGAATGCTGAGCAAAAGCTCAACTGGAGCAGATGATGCGCATAGGTGCAATTTTACTAAGTAAGTTGTGCACATGAATGTTTGATCCCCAGTATTTTAGGGGATCAATATCATGCCCATTTAGTGCACTGGGTTCTTAAGTTTTTAGTTTGCTTTCAATTCTCTCTTTTTTGAAAGAATTATCACCTTTGGAAGTGTGGGCAGGTTTTTCCAAAAATGTGAGTAATTTCTTTTTTTTTGAAGGCAGTTTTGGTGACACATTTTCTGTGACAGAGCCGGCCTTAGCACATGTGGGGCCCGATTGGAGAATTCTGGTGGGGCCCTTTACAGAATAATTGTACAAATTTGAGAATTGTCATCAATTTTTCAGAGGCAGGCAAGGATTCAAAACAGCCGCCATTATCCGTCTTGCTTAATTCTTATCCTGATGATGTTTTTTTTTTCGTAAAATTGGACTTATTTTATGGGATTTGAACTTGACTGATCAAATCGTCTCCATTAAATGTGAAATATGGCCTCTAAAATCGGGATGGAGAGCCACCTTAGACTTCCCTCTTCCAATTCAAAGTTCAATTAGCGTGAAATAACAAAAGAAAAGTCCATTTAGTTGGAATTTTTAGCTCTTATTTTCGTAAAATAAATCAATCCACACCCAATAAAAAATTATTTTTCTATCGATCTTGAAAAATGAGGAGCCTTTCACTCTTGGAAGTGAGCGGGCGATCCCCCCCCCCCTCTACTAGCCGCCTATATGCACAATTGAAAGCTTTGACGAAAAAGTAAAATGCACCTAAATTTGCCAGTTCTAAAAGTATTTAAGACAATGCATGAAATACATAACCAGCTGAGTCAATTCACGGCCGAGGACTGATGTTTCGTGCTTATTAGCACTCATAAGCCCGGCTTAGGAGTGACTGAGCTCGAGGTGGAAAACCTCTTAAGGAAGCCTAGAGTGCCAAACAAACTGGTAGCTAAAATACAGAATTAGCACTGACCAGACGAGTGACCGAAACAATGGTTCGATTCAACTCGAATATTGAAGGCAAGGCATGGTATATTCAACATAGCTGCCAAGTGCTCCGTTTTTCCCGGAGTTTCTTCGATTTTTATTGCGTACTCCGAAAATCCGATTTTTTCCAAAAAACTCCGTTTTTTTTTACTTTGCTTGTACACTTTTCGATTTTTGAGGAAAAAGAAGAAATTTCCCTATCCTCGAAGGCAGGAATTGTGCACTAACTCAACAAAAGAGAAGACAATTTGATGCTTTGGAAGCTTAGTGTCAGGATAAACACTGAGGGGGAGCGTCGATTGGAGATCGTCGTTTTTTCATCGAGCATTTCAGCTATGTGTAAAACGTAGCCGCCATGTTTGGTCATTCACAAGATGGAAGTTAGTAGACGATGCTTAAGCGCCTTCGTTTTCAAAGACAAAGCAGAATTGGGTGTTTCTTTTAAATGCAAACTAATGAAAAAAGCAAAATGTGCTGCAAAATGTTTTTTTTTTGGTTATTTATGTTATTGAGAAATATGAAAACAGTTATACCATTTAAAATTTCATTTTATCCTTATTGCTTTGGGCACGAATGTGCTAAAAATTCGCAATTAAATTGTAGTTTCATGGGGATTTTTTATTTTTAAATTATTTTCATGCAATAAATTCAAAATTTTATATCTGAATTTTTGACTTAGTCGCCATATTTGGTCCTTTGCAAGATTTTAGTACACAAGACTCTTAAGTGGCCAAGTTTTCAAAATCGGAATTAGATGTTTATTGCAATGAATTGAAAATAATAAAAAATGGGCTTTTTTTTCCCCCGGAAAATTCTAAATTTTTTTTCTTGAAAAATGCAAAATTTTTTCTTCAGAATATTATTTAATCCTCATTGGTTTAGACTCTAATATGCTAAAAACTCGCTATTTCGTCTAAATTTTAGTTTTTTAAGGGTCATTAATTATTTATAATTGCTTTTCATGCAATAAATTCAAAATTTTATATCTGAATTTTTGACTTAGTCGCCATATTTGGTCATTTGCGAGATTTTAGTACACAAGACTCTTAAGTGGCCAAGTTTTCAAAATCGGAATTAGTTCTTTATTGCAATGCAAAATATTGAAAATAATGCAAAATAAACTTTTTTTTTTCGGAAAATTCTAAATTTTTTTCTTGAAAAATGCGAAATTTTTTCTTCAGAATATTATTTTATCCTCATTGGTTTAGACTCTAGTGATAAAAACTTGCTATTTCGTCTAAATTTTAGTTTTTTAAGGCTAATTAATTATTTATAATTACTTTTAATGCAACAAACTCAAAATTCTATTGTATTGAATTTTTCGCGTTGTTGCCATGTTTGGTTATTTGCAACATGAAGTAGACAAGACTATTAATAGCTTAAGATCCCGAAAACAGAATTAGTTGTTTGTCTCAATGCAAACTATCAAAAATAACAAAAGGCAAAAAGTTATGTTTTTTTTTTAAATAATTTTCTTGAAGGGGAAATTTTATCTATTTGATCCTTATTGCCTTGTAGGCTTTGCTATAAACTAAAACTATTTCATCTAAATTGAAGGTTCCTGCTGACTTCTCATTTATTTATTTTTTAATTTTTATTATTATTATTATTATTTTAAATAAATCAGAAACCTATTTTAACTTAAATTTTCCATGTGCAATAAAAGTATTGAATATCTCTCTTTAAATCCTATTCATCTATTATTTTTTTAGGGAAGTTGTAAAAACTGCCTCCCCCACTCCAGATTATATTTCAAAACTTGGCGACATTGGTGACCACTAAGTTTTTGGAGTCTAGTGGCCACTTTCAAAATTTCAGAGTCTTGACCTTTACTATGAAGTTGCTTTACTTCCAAGTATAAGAAATAATTGTGTTTTTTAATCTTCAATATGTTCTTATGTATGTAGGATGTGTATACAAGCATATTTTAAAAAAAAAGATTGCAGTTTTATTAAATCAAACAGTAATCATGTTTTTTTTTTAACTTTTCAATGTGTATCAATGTAATGTTGCTTTTTTAATGTAAAATAATTTTGTTTTAAACTTGGTTGTAGTTTTGTTGAAAATCTAACATGAAAATTCAGAAAAGCATTTAAAAAATGCTTAGAATTTAAGGAAACTTATGGTACAGAAGGAAGGTTTAGCGCAGGCCACAATTTCATGCTCCTATTTTTTCCCTTAAGTGCTCCTATTTTTTGTATCTTGAGGTTGGCAGCTATGATTCAATAAGTTACCACCCTATAGCCAGGGCTGAGGCAGAAATACATGAAATACATTTCTACCTTAGCCCTGGCTATAGGGCGGTAACTTACTGAAAATATTTAAGACAATCTTTGGGATGATCGAAGTATTTTGGAGTTGCAAAGAAAGGAGGAGCTCTTGGAAATTTTTCAAAATTGAAGTTTAAAAAAGCAGTTTTGGTACGAAGGTGAGGTGGGGGGGGGGGATTAGAGGTCAGACAAACTGTCCACGGTCCCCAGAAGAGTCGTCAAAGCTGACGTCTAAAATTGCATATTTGAATAATTTTTTGTAAAATTAAGGGAAAAGACGGACACCTACCGAAAATGTTTCCCCAGTTGGTGATGTTTGATGAAGATGGAGAAGAAATAGTCAAATTGGTTAGCTGCTGTGGAAAACTTTCAAAATCAAAGGCTCTAAGGTGCATCATTGGTGACGTTAAGGAATTCAGTGACTCTTCAAAAATTTTTTGATATTGAAGTGTTAAAACACAATTTTAGACCCTGTTTGCTAACAATAGAAGAAACGGGAAGAGATTTCCTCCAGAATTTTTTTCGAAACTGAAATCGATTTTAGGTTATTCATGGGAAGGAAGAGTTCGTGGTTTTTCTCATAGTAGCATTTTCTAGAAGGAAAATTTTAAGCTATTGATTTGATGCTAAGGAAAGGGATCATTAGTTAGGAAAAGGGGTTGAAACCTTCCCCGAGAAATGTTTTGAAATTTAAATCTTAAAAACACTATTTCAGGCTACCTTTGGAGAGGTTAGGGGAGAATAAGGGGTCAAGGGTTGTGAAATTTATGAATCATCCTTCCTTGGAAATGTTTTAAAATTCAGAACTTAATTTTGTAATTTTTGTCAGTTTTTTGTGATAAAGTTGAGGTAAAGTTAGGTGGTCAAGTAATCTCCCCCTGATTTTTTTTTTTTTTTTTTTTTTTGAAACCGAAGTCTTAAAAATGCATTTTCAGTGACCTTTGAAGGTATGTCCAGGTTTAGTGACTCCCCAAGAAATATTTTCGCATTGAAGATTTAAAAACCAAATTTCAGGCTGTCTAAACGTTAGGAAAAGAATGGAAGCTATAGGCAATTTGTGCTCTTTAGAATTGTTAGTGTGATGTGTTAATGCGTATCAAGCACACAGTATTTGAGTTTTATTGTTTGTTCAATTATTCATTTATTTTTCGGAATTGCACCTACTTTAGTGTTAATTGTATATTAGAGAAATTGTCATTGCTGCTGAGTTTTAGCATTTTGTATATCAGCACAAATAAAGTTTTTAAAAAATAATAAAAGTAAGTATATAAATAAAAAAAAAGCTTGGAAATGCCTAAAATTTTGGGGTCTTGAGGCAATATTCGCATTGCCCATGAGACAGCAAGACCCTGGGAAAGGAGCCCTTGACCCTTTTATGTTATTGCTCAACGTATTAATTGCCAATTGGACCCTTTTGCTCTAATCAGCTTAAGGCCAGCTCTGTTTTGTGAATAAAAGAAAAAAAAAACGCCAAAAGGCATATATAACAGTTTTTCAAAAATTCTTCGAACCGAAAGCATATGCTAGTACTATTCATATTGTTCTCTTTCTGAGGCCGTAGCTTTGCTTGTTTGCCTGTCATTGAGTGATGGAAAGGAAAATTGATGACCAATCTTTAAAACCCGAGAGACACTGCCTGCATTCCTGCAGGGTCCCTGTCAATGGCACCTACAGGGTAAAAACGACTTACGATAGAGCTTGTTTATGATCCTCATTTGATAACCATCAGCAGTGTCTAAAGGCCCTCCTTTTTACGTCTCTATTGGAGTCTTATCTCCTCCTCTGTCCAGATTTCATCTCTTTTATACCATTGTAGAATCTCAGCTAAGTTTTCAGTTGCAGCAAGTTGAGATTACGCCATTACGATTTTAAGTTACAATTATTGAAGTTTAGATTACAGTTACAATTTCACAAGAAACTGTTGATTAAAGTTACGATTACAAGATTACGAGTGTCTTATTGCCAGATTATGATTACACAAAAATATAATCGATTACACAGAATTTTTTGCTGAAGTTTCTGAGAATTTTCTTCTTGGTAAGACTTTTGCCAAATCAAAGTTTTTTCGCCAGATTTATCATTTTATGCGAATGCTTAGCTCAGGCCCTGGAAGAATTATCATGACATAATTTCCAAAGATTTGTGATAAAAGATTGATCATAAAACCTCGGCAAGGTAGCCTAATTTTTGGACAGTCCTGTGAGTGCCTAATGATTACCAAATCAAATGTAACAGTAATTTTCCCAAGCAGCAGTTGTATATTTCAGAATGATTCTCTTGATTTATTTTTATAGCAACTCTATATAAATAACTATGTTTACATGGATAGATTTCTTATTTTATTTTTTAAGTGTTCACTATTATTTTTCTTCTTTTAAAGTAAAAGCTGCTGATCATATTGCATGTAAAGGTTTGGAAACTCTACAAGGAATAGGCCCAAGTTTTAGTAATCAACGGAAGAAAGTAAATTTTTTAAAATTAGTATCTTTTTATTGTTTCCTTATGATTCTTTATAACCCATGCATTTTTATCACCCAAGTGGTGGTTCAAATGCATTTATTTAAAATTAATTTCAGTTTCTGCCTTTTTACAGCTATGTAGACACACACGCACAATTTATGATGACACTATTGAAAGTGGCCTTAAGAAATACGAAGTTGTAAAACACATTGGAACTTCTAAAGTAAGTTAATAGTTTCATTCATAAAAAATATTCTTATATTTATGTAATGTCAAATGAACAATAATAAAAAAAAAGTTTACTTTTAAAATTTTTCGAAAGATATTAAAAAGCTGTCAGAAAAAGGATTATTCAGAACTTAGTCTAACTTGGTGAAAAATAATAGAAGATTTATATATTTCCAATTTGGCATTTTCCATATGAAAATAATGTCTCTAAAAGTTCCATGAAACTGATAATAAAGTACCAACTAAATGAAACAGGCAATTAACCAATCTGGCCATATGACCACATTTTTGTGTTACCCAACTGCATTATTTTAGTTTCTTTGTGAAAGGTTTCTATTTCACTCTTTGTGGCAAGAAATGTGATTTGAATTTGTTAGAAATGAATTCAAGTAAGCATTTTTTTTTTTCAAAAATGCATTTTCCTTTTTTCCCCCCAATACCTTTCGTAGTTCTTTAATACAGTACTGGATCAAGGGGAAACAAGCCGAAGCCCTTGCCTTGGGTGACAAATTCACTCTATTTCTGTATTTTTTCCATTGAAATTCAATTTAAAACCTTGAAGGAAGATCATTTAAGACTGCAGTTTCAAGCTTTGGCCAAGCTCGGAAAACTCAAAGTGGGTAAAAGTTTTCTTACCAAACGTGCAAAATTTAAGTTTCAAATTAACATTATGCTCCCTGTTGCAAAACTTACTTTTTTAAATTCGTAAATGAGCCTGCAGGTATCCAGGCACGTCATTTAAATTTTTTCCAGGACCAAAGGGAATGTACTCGATGTAAACTATACGAAAAAACAGCAAACACCACCCACATACATGTAAATACATTGAATTCCTTAACTTAGGAAGGCAATTGACCCCCCTAAATGACGAGCCTTCAGGTATCTTCTTTTAAATTTTGTCTCATGCAAACTTGTGGTTCTAAAAAAGCATCAGTGAAACAGATGCCCCCTACAAGAGCAATGGTGTTGGTTTGTTTCAACGCACTCCATCAATTTTCAATGTTTTATTTCAAATGCATTATGCACCTTATATCTACTCCAGGCTCGGATCTTAAAATTTTGGGCCCTCCTGCAACAAAATCTGTAGAGCCCCTTTTCAGAGGTCAGCAGTGGAAATTTGTGACATTAATAAGTCTTAGTACTAGTTTTTTTTTTTTTTCTCACTCTCTTGGGCGGTTGGGTTTCTTAAGCACGGAACCCCTCCCCCCCCCTCCTTGCACTGTGGTTGCGCACATTCATGCCTGATATGTGACTCAAAATGGCTTAAGATTAACGTTTAAAGGATTTAAAAAAGTTTTTTGATCAAATTTGGAAGACACGTTTCTGAAAAGAAATTAGTAAAAATATCTTTCATGAATTTAATGGTTTTGAGAAAAGAACTGAAATTTGTTTTTGAATGGAAGGAAAATCCATCTTGAATAGTAGAAGCACAGTTGAAAATTTTTGTGAAATTCAGCAGGGTATCACTTATATAGATGTTAAACCAGGAACCTGCATACCAGGGTCCAGTGGCGGATCTAGAAATCTGTTTTGGAGGGGGCTAAGACAGAGCCGTCGCAATGGAAAAAGAATATGAGTGGGGGGACAGGATTGCCCCTTATTGTTTTCAACCTCATATATAAATACACAGAGATAATTTATTCAGCATCTTGTTTAGCAGTGAGATATTACTAGATCTAAGTTTTAGCAACATGAATTTAATCATAAATGTATTATAGTCATAGAGAAATTGGGAATCCGGGGGAAGTTTCAAAACTAGAAATAAAAACGCAGTTTTAGATGATGTTTTATGGAGGAGAGGTTCAAAGTCACTTTCCCGGTAGTTGTTCGAAAGTGAAACTTTGAAAACGCAATAGACGATTATTTTAGATTATATTAACTTTTACTAAGATATTTTGTAACTCATCCTCTCTCCCACATTATCAGCTTGCGTATAGTGCAAGAAAAGAAAGATAAGAATTACTCAATTTACACTTTCTTCCCATCCACTTGCTGATACCTGTGGTAAAAATACTGTCAACAATCTCTGCATTTACTGTCACCGTTGCTTTTCATTTCCCTACCTGAATTGAGCAAAACCAAACCTGAGACCAAAGGATTTTTTTTAATCACACTTTTCATATAGTGAGATGCTGTTACCTATGAGACAAAACTGACACAGAAAAAGAAGGATATGAAAAACTTGTGTCAAAATGTCATTTCATCTAGTGTACAACCATTTCATTTTGGGAGCCTCCTAGCCCCTCCCCTGGATCCGCTAGTGCCAAGGTCAAACAAATGGCCTTGTCAGCCTACAGGCCTCCCCAAGTTTTTAACCTTGCAATGACCCTGCTTTTGCTTTATGGCTCTTTTCTCAAACCATTTTCAAAAAACCCTTAAACTTGCAAGATTGTATACATAGGTGTGGGGGGGGAGGGGTAGATTTATCCCTGAGCTAAGGGCCAGTTTGGTGTAACCGCCCGGACCGTTTTGACGGACCAGTCCGGCCCTGGCAGCTTACAACTTCAGGGCAAAACTAGTTTTTGGCAATTGCAAACAAATAAAATATTTTTTTTATTTTTGTAAAAATCATAGAGTTTATAAGTTTTAAACGAAACTGTGCTCTTAAACAGTGTTTTGGGTTAAGAAAAAGTTAAATGTTGAACCTCTGCCTGAATTTCTTTTTCTTGCAGTTATTTTAAATACCATACAAGTGATATTTCTAGTATAATTTGTAACTGTAAAATGGTAGTTAAATATTGGATACTTGAGGGGTGCCCATCTCCCAATGAGTGATGCCTGCCCCCCCCCCCCCGCTCCTCAAATACTAGAAAAACACTCAAGAATGATATTCTCAACAGAAAAGAAGGAAAAATACTCAACTTTAAGTGTCAATGATGCAGTTTCCACAATCTCAAGAGTCTAAACTTGCGTTTTTACAAAAAAAAATTTTTTTTTCAAAATTATTTGATTTTTCACAAAATTATTTGATTTTTCACAAAAAACGGACCCTGGGAAAAATCCTGGACAGACCCCTGAGTTTTTATTTATCAATTATTTATTTATATATGTACACCTGAACAATAATTATCATGAAAACATGGAAAAGAAAAATTGTTTTGACACCTTGCACAATGTATCAAGGAAGATTGTTTACAAGAGCAACATTTTTGTAAAAGATTCATAGGAAAACATACTTCATTAATATTTATGAAAATTTCTCTTTTGTCAGAAAATTTCGAAGCATACCAGGCGTACCGAATCATTTTATTAAAAACTAGCGGTACTTGCACGACTTTGCCTGTAGTAGAAAATTAAGAGGTCATTTGGTTAGCTTCTATATTTGCCAATACGCAGTGGTTGGAGCTCCGACCATCGCGAGCGGATTCGGTATCCGACCTGTAGATTTGCGCATGCGCAAAGCATTCAACGGATCGACAAGCTTCCTTCGTATACTTTGACGTTTCTCGTCATTCGGATCGGATTTGACCGAGCATTAGGCACTCGTTGTTTATTCTCCTCGTGCGAAAATGGCCACTGGCTTAGAAGACAAAGCTTCTACCACAGAGCTGCGGAGGCCCCTGATACATTTCCAACATTAGTCAATGAGCCAAAAAAAAAGCAACTTTTTGACTTCTCGTGGTCTGCTGCCAAAACAAAACATGCAAACCAAATCGAAATGAAAACGATTTTGGCATTTGCTGTTACATAATTTTCTTTATTGCTCATTATATTTCATTTTTTGTTTTACTTTATTTTTTTCCCTTAAAACGATGTCTCGTTCTGTAAAACATTGTTATCAGCTAGAATACGGGACTTTAGCTGTCCCGTATCAAAGTTCCTTGGGATGCAGAACACTTTTTCAAAATATGGTACTGTCGCTTGAAATCCCGGGACGTGTGGCAACCCTGATTGTAACATTAGATTAGGAGGCATGAGCTCTCCTGCAGAACTTTTTAAAACTTAACCGCCTAAAAAAACTTTTAGGCTACATTTGGCAATGTCAGGAGAAAGGATGAAAGACAGGATGTAGGGGCTCTATCTGGAAATTTCTTGATATCGAGTCAATAAAAATGCAACTTTAGACAAGAGTAACCGGGATAGGTTCCTTGGTGAGAACTATATTAAATTGCAGAACCATAAACTCATTTAATAAGTTTTTTTTATACAATACTGATGGTATAATTTAGTTTCAGATCATCAAATGCCACAATAGTGAAGAAAAGATTACACCAAAGCTGTAAAAGATTCTCAAATACACTCTCTAACAAAAAAATTGACGCACCAAGAAAGCATAGTCAGAAGTACTACTTGAGAGTAAAGAAATATTTTTTAGAAAAATCTGGAAAAAAAAATACATACAGAAAAAACTGTTCATTCATAAGGACATTTTTGCTTGGAGAAATTGCTAATATTTTTCTCAAAAATAAAGAAATGAAAAAAATTGTTCACATTTGCCCCCCCCCCTTTCTCCTATACTACTTGAATGTTCACAAACAATTTTTAATATAACATAATACATCAATAGATTTTATCCTTTTTTGATATTTTCTCAGAAAAAAACATTCAGATTTATATTCATATCTGATTCTAGTAAATATGACCTATTTCTCTTTAATGATCAATTTTCACTAGTTGAGTTTTTGACATGTCATATTGAAATCATGCTTTTGACATCAAAAACCCAACCTTGTATTTAAGTCATGAGTGGTGGCAAGGTAAAATTCTGAAAATTGTTTTTTTTTTTTTTTAATAATAATAATTGAATAAGGGAGAATGGAATTCATTTTAAGTGAAAGATAAATTACTTTTAACTACAAAGTATATAGCAAAAAATATCAAGTCTCATGTTCATAGTCTCAGCTACTTTTAAATAAGTGAAATTTAATTTATAATGACTAATTACAAAAGTATAGGGATAAGTGAAAAACTAATTTTCTGAAATATTTCAACGAAAATGAAAACATATCTCAGAATTTGCTTTAAAATAAAATAAATTCAAGAATGAAGCAACGAATTTTATTTGTCTTAAATCGGGTCCAACCCATCGCAGCAGCGTGGAGTTCGGAAATTATCGGTACTCCCATTATACGACCGATGATGTCGACATGTCGCCCTGAATAACTAAATTCACATTAATATGCAATTACGTATCATGTATTTCATTTTAGTATCCATTTTACTGTCAGAGCCATCATTTCGCTCGACGTATTTTTATCTGATATTTTGCTCGGTCGGCCATATATTTTAAATCCGACCGCCTAGAATATCGATTGATATCCGATTCGAGCTATCGTAACTTAGTGGGATCGGATTCCAACACCCCTTTGAGCATGGTCGGGTGGGTCAGCCAGATCCGACCCATTGGAGGCAGTTCTGCTTTGCGCATGCGCCAACACTGGTCGGTGCTTCATTATGGACCCGATGGTTCGGTATGCAACACACCTGCCTTACAAATAACGGATGAATGAATTTCCCACCAATTTGCTATGTTCATTTGCTTGCCCATGTTCCACGCTATGATAATTTTTTCGGTAAAATTTTCGAAAAATTGCTTCAAGGTGCATACCCCCATGCTACAAACTAATTTTGTGCCAAATTTCATGAAAATCAGCTGAACGGTCTAGGCGCTATGTGCGTCACAAAGATCCTGACAGACCAAGAAAGTTTCAGCTTTATTATTTTAAAAGATTGGCGATGGCAGTTGATGAGTGACTACAGATTGTATTTTTATGCTGTCTTCACAGGTATTTATTTTTCTATCGTTTTCAATGGGATATGCGCAATTTTGTATACGCTTTTTTAGATTCTTTACCTGTCTATCAAAATGAACATCGCAAGTTAGAACAAGTGAGGTATATTTTGGTGAAAAAAAGAATTCTTCAAGAGGTATCGAACACAGGTTGGATTGCACGGAAGTCCAGTACGCTGACTGCACAGCCACCGAGTTGCTGCTGGGAAAAAATCTCTACTAGCATATAGGCAGCCTGTAAAACTTTAGAGGCTGTTTTCTCGAAATGTTCTGGATAGTGCACTTTATTACGAGGATCAGTCAAAAAGTTAGTAGCACTGCTCAAAAAAACAACGAAACGATTGAAATTTTGCAAAAACTTTATTGGCATCTTAAAGTTCCATTGAAAATCTACTTTCAACGTAATCCCCTCCGTTATTTAAGCAATTGTCGAGGCTTGGTACAAGTGTTTCGATGCCATCTGCAGAGAAATCCCGTCCAATGCCCAATAACTATTGTTGAGTTGCAGCTTTCACATAGTCATCCAAATGGTATTTTTGTTTTGAAAGTTTTTGTTTCATGGGACCAAAAACATGAAAGTCAAGAGGTGAAAGGTCTAGGAGGCAAATAAGGGTGATCCCACACTTCCCACCTAAACTTGGTCTTCCCTCGCACTCTGAGCTGTCAATATCTGTGAAGTCCATTCTCATGCATGCTGCACATTTCGTGATAGCTTAATGTGACATTGCATTTTCAAAATATACTTTAAGCAACTGCTCATAAATTTCAGTGCAGTTTATCCTTTTTTGCCCATAAAAAATGGATTGCTGCATGCATTTCCAATTTGGACACTACTTGCAGCTGTCGAGACATGTTTGCGACTGATTATCAGAAAAACTAGTCTTGCCTTGGGAACGCCGCTACGTCACACTATAAAGGTACCTGTCTAAAGTATTGCCAGACAGTGTCATCAAACTGGTCTCGGAACATATTTCCAAAGAAGTGTAACTTATTTTCTGACTGACCTACATACTTTACTGTGTGAATACTCTTAAGGGGTACTACTAATCTGCTGAATTTCATCCTGATCTGAATTTCCGAGACCGTAAGGTCCTTTTGTTACACTAAGGGGTTTGGGGTTCTCTCCCAGAATTTTTTCAAAGTTTAAAACATGTTTTAAAAATCTTTTAAACAAACATCATTTCAGACTTCTCTTATATTAACTTAAGGAGAAACGAAAAGGTTCTACTTCAGAAAAAGATATCCAGATTATTTTTTCTAAATTGGAGTAAACGCAATTTTACGCTATCTAGGGGGATTCTCTTTCTGAATTTTTTCCCCTCAAACTGGAGTCGCAAGTTTAGGTACCTTTGAATGTAATGGAAAGTGGAAGTGCGCTCGGGGATTTGCTCCCAGAAATGTTTCAAAATTGAAGGTTAAAACTGGAATTTTAAACAATATTTGTTGGCGATAATGTTCGGGTAATCTCACCCAGAATGTTTTGAAATGGAAATCTTAACTTTGAGGCAATCTTTGATGGTAAAAAAAGTGAGGGGGCAGTCGCTCCCCATCCCCCTCCCGAATCGTTGCTACTGATGTATTTTTCTTCAATAAATAGTAATTCATTGCATTCTTCAATAGGTTGTACAACTAACAGATCAAGGCACTGAGAAATTTGTTGAATTTTTAGCATCACCTTATGGTGAAGTTTGTGAGCTTACATTAGATCTGCTTTTTGATGCTGTAGCGTTATACATAGATTGTTACTTACCACCTCTTGGTGATGAAAGTAAGTATTATCTGCATTTCTCTAATATATGTAGAAAATACAATTGATCCAGTAGTTAATATGCTAGTTCATCAAAAGTGGTACAGAAAGTGTACAAGCCAAGAATACATATCTTTACATCATTATGAATATTAACTAATGTGGCTTGACTCACTAATTTGAAAAAAATAAATGTTTTTAAATACTGAAATAAAAAATAACTCACTTCATAAACCCTAGCTGAAGAATTTTTTGCCCTTTGAGTGATTGGTTATAACAGTATAATGGTAGCCTACTTGAAGTTAAAAAAACGCTGAAATATTAGAAATGATATATGATGCAGTCGGACCTCCATATATCGTGAACATAATTTTCTCCTCTAACCTTCATATTTCATGACAAACAGTCTAAAATGGAAAAAAAAATCTATGAATGTCTCGAAAAAAAATCGATATGTAGAGATTTTTTCGATATATAGAAACAATTTTTCTATGTAATGAACATAGAAATTTGCTTGGATTTCAATGTATAGAAAATTTTGATACGTGGAAGTTCGATATATGGAGGTTCAACTGTATTTGAAAGTGAAAATATTTTTATAAGTGCAGTTTGTTAAATAATCACTTTGGTAAAAGCTCCATGTTAAAAGTGTTTGTTCTAAAATTAAATAAAGACATTTATTAACGGTAATAGTTTCTGTACTTGTATTTAAAAAATACAAAACTAGTTTTTTAGAGTTAGTTATATATACAGTCGGACCTCCATATATCGAAGTAGCAAATTGCCGGAAAAAAATTCGATATATAGAAATTTCGATATATAGAAACAATCTGTTTTTATCATAAAAATCTCCCAAAACATTAAAATTAAAGCTCATTTTCGTGTATGAAACCCAATTTCTAATTTATACGAGCATCGGATTAAAAGTTAAGAATTGAAAAATTAACAGAAATTACACTTTTGCGTCGTCACACATCTTCATTTTTCGTCAATTCAACTTGATCCGCAATATTAGGGTATTTTCGTTTTGACAATGTGATCGGGAGAAAAAGAAAAAAAAAAAAAAAAAAACACAATCTACTTAAGCTGAATGATTTTTACTGAAGTTAAAAGACTAAAAATGATAATCAACAGACAAAAGGGATAACTTGAAACTGATTTTACAGTGTTACTGGTAATAAGATTTGAAATGAACTTGACGGAATTTAAGAACTCTCCAGAACGGAACAACGACCTTTCTACACACCTCTCAGCCCCAGATTCCATATGAGTTTCATAGCAACCTTTAGTAAACATAATTTTCTCCCCTAACCTTCATTTTTCATGAGACAAACAGTCTAAAGTGGAAAAAGAAAATCTACGAATGTCTCGAGAAAAATTTCGATATATAGAGATTTTTTCGATATATAGAAACAATTTTTCTATGTAATGAACATGGAAACGTGCTGGAATTTCGATATATAGAAAATTTCGATATGTGGAAGTTCGATATATGGAGGTCCGACTGTATATATATATACTCTAAAAAACTAATTTTGTGAATTTGCTCTATATGCTCTGTATTGCTTCCTATTGAGAAAATAATAAGAAATATGATAAACTGAAAGCAGATAATAAAAGATAGATTCACAGTTATAGTAAAATGCTAGTAACATGCAGGACATAGGGAACTAAAAAATAAACAAAAACATTCAATTATTTTTCAATGCAATACTCAAAAATACAAAATTTAAATGTCATCTAAATTTACCTTAATGTGTTGCGTTGCTTTAAATAAGCAATAAAATTGATTATTTTCATGACATCACTCAGATAATTACTTTAACTATTTGTCCTATGAATGCAGTTCTGGATCTAGAGATGAGCAAACCAATGCCCTTGCCCCAGGTGGCAAATTCACCCTATTTTCTGAGTTTTTCTTTGTTGAAACTTGGTATAAAAAACTTTAAGGATATGGTTAAGGGCGGCAATTCCAAGATTTGCTCCAGCTCGAAAAAATCCAAGTTTTGGCGCTGCATAAATGTTTTTATTGGTTATAATACACCTTTTTATTGCAACTTTCCATTGCAGTTGTTTAGTTAGCTTTAATTTCTAAATACTCGGGTAACGGAGGTGCTTCCCAGAATTATGTGTTTTTAGCTGATGAATTGCAGAATTATGTTTATATATATATATATATATATATATATATATATATATATATATATATATATATATATATATATATATATATATATATATATATATTGAATGAATAGAAATGTGCTTGTGCTCTCACTAATGCTATAATAAATTTTCAATGAAAATAAGTAAGCCCTATGTTCAAACTACAGCAGAGTCGAGCACAAACGAAAGAGTACCAATAAACAAAAGTAAAATCCTTCTTCCCTATATCCAACCAGAAATTTTGCTGAACAATTATTGGCACACACATTGTCAATGGCACACACAATGTCATGTGCAAATGAGACAAGAAATTCTTATGATGAATACTTCTAAAAAAAGTTCATGTTTTTTTTCTTTAACAGAAGATTTTGAATAATATGTCATACTTTGTTAATGGACATCCAAAATAGATATTATTAATTTATATTAGACCTTTAAAAAAAAAAAACAGGCTAACTTTCTAAGCCTCCTCTTGAGTGCATTCCTGTTTTTGATGTGCATCACTTTTCAAAGTTTTTGGATTGCTCAGTTTTTAACCCCTGACACACAATGGAAGGGACTTATAAGTTTGACTTATCTGTGTGTCTGTGTATCTGTCTGTGGCACTCTAATGCCGAAACGGATGGACCAATTTTGGAGAAAAAAAAATCGTTCGAAAGTTGAGTTGATCTAGAGTGTTTTTAGCTACGTTGGGTCTATGGATGACATTAGTTAACAACGATATTACTTAAAAACCTCTAAAAGGGTATTCGCGATTTTTGCAGTGAAAACACATCCAAAAATCAAAAAATTTAGTACCAAAATAAAGAGTTAATTTTTCCTGCCTCTGATGGGATGTGTTTGCAACTTCCATGTTACATAGAATTCGAATTATAACATTTTTTTAAAGCAGATTTTAAGTACCTTTATTCACATGAATGGTAACTGAATTCATTGTTGGCCAACGAGGAAAGAAAACATGATTTGAAAGTTTGATCTGTTGCGAGTTTCTATTTAATTAAATTTCTTGTAATTGATTTTTAATAGCACAAGACTTTCAAAAGGATTTTCAATTTTTCCTCTTGATTCTACATTTGCCACTCAGTCGGGAGTTTTTAAAATTTTTAATTTTTGTTACTTGTTTCCATGATTTAATCAAAACAAACATTCAATAGTTATGCACATAGATCACACCAAAGTTTGTGTTTAATATTTTCAAGTTTAAGAAAAAAAATTTATTTTTTAATGCTCCATTCAAGTAAATCTCTATAACGTTGATCATATACTTCATTTAGTACTGATTAGATGGATGAAAATATATTTATAAAAAAGCTGTTTGTATAATATTATTAAGTATAAATTAGTCTTCTTGCATTAAAATTTATATATTTAGGGCCAGAAAAGCTGTTTGGAGACAGAGACAAGCAACTGCCTTGGAAAAGAGCTGAGCTGTTGAAGAAAAGGTTTAAAGAAAGGCTCTATAAGCATTCTTTACTGAAAATTCAAACGTTTCGTTTGAGAACAAAAACTTTCATTGCAAAAATATATCGTTTTAATGTGGTAAGTTGATATTTTATGAAAATTTAACTTTTTGTAGTTTACCGTACTTTTGGGAATAAGCGCCGCACCCGGTGTAAGTGCCACATTGTAATGTATTCTCAAAGAAAAATTTTTTTAATGTAATGCGCCCCACCCTCCATAATCGAGCATCCAACATTATACAACTTCAAAGCACAATTAGTAGTAAGGAAAGCTGGATTAAATGTAAATGAAAATATTTTTTTTTCGTTAGTATTTTTAATTAACAATAAATTAAATATTTTTAAAAAACCCCTTTTTGCCTTTGGCATCCCTCAATCGGCCATCACTTTTGATGGTTAAATTATCTGATTTCCAACCGCAAACGTATCTCTCGTTAATGCCCGACTTTCTGGCAGCAAGAGGATTTCCAATTGCTTCTGCCTTTATTGCCTTAAACTTAAAGGCTGCAGTATAACTTTTCAATCGCTTAGCAGCTATTTCAAAAGCAACCCTGTGAAAAAGTTCCATAAAAGAAGATAAGCCACGAATGACAGCAAAAGATGCGATGCGAGTGAATAGTAAAATTAGAGCTAGGAGCCAAGTTTCCATTAAGTTGCTTGACTACCCCGATCAACCCACTTTTATGCGGGGGTAGTAAATTCCCTTTACAACACTGGACATCCATCCCCCTCCCTTACTAGTACTTTTGCTTACAATGTTCCTCTCCTTGACCCCTTTGCTCCGGCATGAAAAGGCTTGCTCACCCACGTGGATCAGCCTTTCTCTCCTCAGTGAAACACAAGCAATCGCTGACTCACCTTCCCACCCCCCTCTTTGCTTTATTTGTTGCTCAAGGTCGAAGGATTTCCTGATCCCATCGCTCGGATGCGATAAGGCTTGTTCGTGCTCGCCCTCTGATGCGATTTCGCAAAATGAAAGGAAATAATGTGGTGCAGTCTATTGGCAGCATTTTCATTTTTTTAGCTTAAAACTTTTTTTTTAACTTGAAAATAAAAAGAAAGACTATCTGCCGCACCTGTTATATGCGCCACACTGGCAATTTTTTACCTTTTTTTCTTGTATGAGCCACAGCGCTTATTCCTGAAAATACGGTACTATTTCTTTTGAAAGGTCTAATCCTCTAAATTAAAGGTGGGTAACTTTTTTGTTAAATATTAATTAGTACAAGAGCTAGAGACTTCACACTAAACTCTCAGAGGCAGCAGGTTCCCCAGCTGTGCTTTAAATAAACGAGAACAAATAATAAAAACATTTGTAATTTTTATCAAATCAACAACCAATAAAAATTTAACAGAATTTTTAGTAAAAGATCAAGCAAATGATTTAAATTTTGTCATGCATTCTTTATTATATCTTCATGTATATAACTAGATGTAACCCGCACGGCAATGCCCGTGCTAAGAATTTAAAGGTCTGTTGAATAAAAAAATCCACTCCCCTCCCCCCTGTTTTTACGCCAAGTTTCACGCCTACGTCGACTGTTTAAATAAATTTGGCAGTGGTATTAATTAATCAATATCTATCTTTTTCGTATTTTCAATACCTATTTCCAGAAATCATGGTACATCTAGGACAAAAAGGAAATCCCGTATTCCGTATAAAAAAAGATTCAACTCCCCAGCAGAAAAACAACACAATTAAAAAAACTTGGTACATCTAGGACAAAAAGGAAAACCTGCACCCCATATGAAAAATTTAACTATAGAAAAGCTATCGTCTGAGAAAAGGAAAGAAAAAAAACCTCTACAATTAAAAAAAAAAAACCTCTCCTCCCCTCATCTGATGTCAAATAATCAGTAATCATATTTTTTAACTAAAATGCGTGAACACGCTTTGAAAACTTAAATGCAATCCTTGGAAATCTAAAATATTTTGTGAAATAAACAAATAATCCGCAACAACATTGCTTATCACTAAATTCGCCAAGCAACTTTCAAGTAAAAAAAAAATCAATTAACATTTGCACAATGAATTTAACAAAAATGACAACAGCACAATAATCAAATCAAAAATTCACCGGTTCTACTATTCGAATGCAACCGTATACCGAAGATGACGTCACTGCAAGCACGTTTAATCCATATATTGAAGATGACATCACTGCAGAAACAAAAATTAAGTTAAGCCTTGAAAATTGGCTCAGTTAGGCTTGCAATCAGAATCACTTATATCTCCTGTTCTAATTAATTGAGAGAAATGGAACAAACATCATCTTACATGAAAATACATCCCCAGCTCAGTCAATTCCAGCCGAAGATTGCAGTTTCGTGCTTATTAGCACTCATCAGCCCAGCATAGGAGTGACTGAGCTGGAGGTGGAAAACCTCTTAAGAAAGCCAAGAGTGCCAAACAAACTGATAGCTAATACAGAATTAGCACTGACCAGAGGAGTGACCGAAACAATGGTTCGGTTCAACTCGAATATTGAAGGCAAGGCATGTTCACTAAGATACCGCCCTTGGCTTCCTTAAGAGGTTTTCCACCTCCAGCTCAGTCACTTTCCTATGCCGGGCTGATAAGTGCCAATAAGCACGAAGCTGCAGTCCTCGGCTGGAATTGATTGAGCTGGCGGTGTATTTTCATGCATTTCTGCTTTAGACCTGGCTGTAGGGCAGTACCTTACTAAAAACATCATCTTGTTCGGAAAGGAACGCTCTTTCCAACGACATATAATGTTGGGGGGGGGGGATTTTTTACCCCCTATATAGGCAAAAAATGTGAAATTTCAGCTTAATCAGTTAATTATGAAAAAAGTAATTAGAAATTTTGAATTCGGTCTTCGAGGTGCAGACCCCCAGGGTACGTTCAAATTATGTGCAAAGTTTCAGGGCTGTAAGTGCTATGGGGTCTTCTGGCCATCAGGTACAAACAAAGAAAGAAACACTGTCACCTTTATATATATAGATAGCCAAAATTACAGATTGAGTAACTGTACGGTGACATGCGGGTGTGGGCACAATAACTGAACGAATTAGAAACATAAACAACTATATTTACACACCCACATTGTGGGTTGTTCTTGTGTACTTACCTCAAACAGTAATGCTCTGACATTACCAACAATGAAACTTGCTATAAAATAGATATACTTATGTCTGTCAATCCCTACCATGCAAAACCATAAGTTATAAATGCTTAGCGTGAGGGCATTATTTCATTGCTGGAGCACCTAAAATTCAGTAATTTCATTTTAAAAAGGTAGTATTCCTGAAAACTAATAGATGAGTCCATTTCCACCAGTAAACCACAGACCCCGAAGAGTTCCTATTTTTCCTACTTTTTAGAGCTATTTTTTCCTTTTTTTCCTACTTTTTCTTTCTTTAGTATAGCACTTTTAATTGTGCATTGATTCTTATTTTTACAATGCCGCATCGATAACTTTCTGCATGTTTCAGTTTTAAAAAGGAAAAGAAACAAGCGAATCTTAAGTCTTTAATTCACTGACTATAGTAATTTCTGGAAAGAACACTGTGGCATCTGCATGTTTAAAAGTTAAATATTCGTAAGTGACTTTTATGCCGTTGCAGCGTTTATGTTCAACTTTCTTTTTATCGCCCCGACTTCAGTCCTACTGTTTTAACGAAAAATAAAGAAACAGATACTGGCACATTCTGATGCAATTATATATTATTTACCCCTCAATTAGAAGCTTTAAAGTAAACGGCAAACTGTCCAAAAAGTGTGGGAAAAGCCGAATTTCCTATTTGCCAATTTTTTGTATAGTTGATTACAAGTGAAATGGAGCTCTAGTTAAACAGAAAGGCAATAAAAAACCATAAAAGGAACGTAAGGAAGCAAAAAATGAAAAACCTGTACACTGTACATATTTTATTGATGTTATTACAAAATAAAAGGCACAGATAACAAAAGTTCGCAAAAACGGATAACTTCAAAAAAAAAATCGCGAAAACAAACTTTTTTCATAAATAAATATGATTATTGTTCATTTTAAATCCTAAACATGATTACAAAATTTATAAAACTTAATTTTCTTTCCTTGCAAAGCGTCTATTTGCAAAAAAAAAAGAGAGAGAAAGAAAAGGAAACACGGCAAAAACTAGATGGGCAAAACGTTCCCGATTTTCAGAGAAAAATCAGAAATCAATTTAAATGCAAGATTCCATTTTTATTTCTTCACATTTTTAAAGGTTTGGGGATAGAGCCACAAGCAAATATGTACTGTATTTTTTTTTCCTTTTTAATGGGTATTTTGTACTCTGATATATCATGAATATTGAGGAGTAGCTCATCATTTTTATGTGCTGCGTACGGCAATGCAGCATTTCTGAACATTTAAAATTTTTTTGACAGACTTACTCTTTTCGGGGTGCGGCAATTATACTGATGCGGCGTATCTACTGTAAGTTATTGTACTCAGGGCGCCTGATCAAAGGGAGGGGAGAGAGAAAGAGATATATGCACATTTGATGCCAGATGATTTGCTCCCCCCCTTACTCTCAATTTCGTGAACAATTTCTGAATGAATATTTTTGTTGTATGGTGAGGATTGAGAGAGAAACTACATGCATTCTCTTTTATGCACAGAGAAACATTAGTATTGTCCGTTTTCCACGAGAAGGCACTTGACTCCTTCTTCGTAACGTGGTATCCGATGATTCTATTTCGCTGTTGTCGGCAGAAGGTATGTTCGGATCATAGCATTTTGTTGTAAAAGCAGCAGTTTTTAAAATGCAAGAATAACCAAAATGACAACGGACAAGTGAAGCAAGTGATGTAATGGCCATTAAGACTTTTTTGCACACTGAAATGCACGCCCAAATTAAGGCTGTCTGGTTGTTTCCTTCAGAAGCGCGTGGATTGCTCTCCGATCACCCCCATGTAAAATGGAACTCTGCGTTCGAGTAGGCGTGGCGAAGTGCCTTCTTGTGAAAAATGGACAATAAATGATCTTTGTCTGTAATAAAAATGTTATCTTTACCATACATGGATTTTCCCTTTTTTTTCGGTGACAAAAATTTTGGAACAAGGAGGTATAAAATCATCAAACAAATCAAACAATATTCAGTTTTTATTGCGTGATTAAAATTAAAACTGGCCAGTCATTTTGATTTTTCCCCCGGGGGTGGCTAGCGAAGATACTGAACGCAAACAGTATACTGAATGCAAATTTTATCTGAAAACAACAAAAACCGCACAAACTTGTATAGTTAAGAATTAATGTTCCAAATCCAGGGAGGGGAGAAATTGACCTCACTGACTCCCGTAAATGAATTGCCTGAAAAAAAAAATTATGTTGAATGCTAAAAATACATAACAGAATACAAACCCTTTAGTTTACTTATTTCGTTATTTATTTAGTTTAATTATTTTATTATAAATTTTATGTCCCATATTTAAGAAAATTTATTTTAATTCCGCATTTTTTAGTCTTTTTCTTTCTTTTTTTTTTAAATTCAAAGATCTGCCAATGTTTATGCAAAAATGCATGTCAGCTGCTGATTATTTTTAAATAAAACTAATTTAATATTTGCTTTTTGTGTCATAGTTTATGACAACAGGAGCTGAAAGTGTTAGTATTTTCAAATGATAAATGGACGCTCTCAAAGGAATGTTTTCGTTTTTGATAAAACAACTCTGTAACAAAAATGGTTTTATTGCAGTTTTAGTATTACTATTACTGTTTTTTTTTTAATTTGTGATTGCTATATTGCATTTTATTATCGCACATTGAAAATTTTTATTACTGTATTGTTGAAAAGTGTGTCTTTGTTTGGATTTTATTTGCATATTTTTGTAAATAATATTTTTGTTTCCACCAGTTTATTTTTCATGCTGCTGATTGTCAGCTTGTTTCTTTTGTCTTGTTTTTGCGACTCGGTCTTTCATTAAATCCCTTTAATACTTCAAAAGTACTGTTAGTTTATTTTTGGGACAGTTTTAAATCAAAAATACTGTTAGTTTATTTTACATTAGAAATAAAGTTTGCGCTAAATGTTTCCTCTTGACGTGTGTGTAGTCCTATCGCTTTCTATTTTTTTCCTACTTTTTTGAGTGATTTTTTTCCTACTTTTAAAATTTTTAATTCCTTATTTCCTACTTTTTTCCGCCAAAAAACCACTTCGGGGTCTGAAACCAGATGTTAAGTCTTTCCATCTCATTGGTGGTCAGACTTTATGAATAGACTAGCTCCGTCGCCCGGCTTTGCATGGTGCACCACGAAAATAATCGTTATGTCTAGTGATGCCTGTTTAACAATCAGGCTTGAACAAAAAAAAATCAGAAATTTTGCGGCAGATTGCGGAAAACCCCCCAAAAAGTAAACATTTTAAATCCCCTGATTACAGGAAAAGCCTCAAAACAAAAACAAGAATTTCACCTGTTCATATTCAAGAAAAAAAATGGCAACAGATCTTTCATCTCAATGATTTTCTTCACCCCGCTATACATTTTAGTAAAAGTGTTGTTGCGGAAAGTTGAGATGAAGCACTGAATAATAATTTGAAAGGAGGAAAGCCTTCAAAAAATAGGGATTTTGTGTCAAAATCCAAGCTTCATAATTAATAGTTTTTAATTGATATCTCCGCTAATTATTATTGGAGGATTATGTTAAATAGCCAAACATGAAGACGGGAAGATTACGAATCCATCGATACCTGGTTCAATGGTCAGTTCACTGTCGTTCGGGAGAAGAAGCTTGGACATACATAGATACGCTCAATTTTTAATTATATAAGAGATTCCTATTTCCTATTACAGCATAACAACATAATTTTGTTTAAAAAAATTAAAAAAAAAACATATCTATTGACCAGTTTTATAAGAGTGTGTCCCAACCTTCATATGCAGTAAACAAATTTTTTTTCTGATCTCCTGTAAAAATGTGACCTTTGTTAATCTGGCTTTAAGGTACAGATTTTTATTGGAGCACGTCAAATTTGAAGGACAATCGCTCTGATAAAGAAATAAATCTCTGTTTGGAATTGATTAATTTTAAAGTATAAAAATTTAGAAATGGTAATGTTCGAATGTAGTTACAGTAAAACATATGTCACAGAAAATTAACCAAGAAAAGAACTTGTGCACACTTGTTTTTAACGACTTCTTAAAAATTTTGAGTGCGTAAAATTGGGAAAAAATATTTAGTACTTTTTCTAATGTTGAATTTCTATAATAATCTATTCTAATATATCTCTGCATTAATCCTTTAATAGCTTGCTTTTCTCTATCTCTTTTCAGCATGAATTTCTTGTAGAAGTATATAACACAGTTCCCGTTTTGCTGTTTGCCACAATATTTCACTTTTTATCCAGCATTGAAGAGTTGTTCAATTACTTGATTTCTTTGTTTTCTCCACATCAAAAAGATGACAACATGGTATAAATGTTAAAAGCAACACAAAGAAAATTGTGCTCATAATTCATTCATTTGAAAACATGATGCAATATATATTTAAAGTCATTAGTGGAAAACATTAGCTCATGTGCATTTCGAATAAATGTAAAACTTCTAACTTAGATAATCATAAATATGGTTTGAAAAAATCCGATATTTTAATATATATTAGAAGTTCTCATTCAGCATAAACTAATATATAGTAAATGCACCCTCAAATGACTGTTGTTTATTTTCTTATATTATTGTTACAATAATATGTATAATGAAAATTGACTTTTATTATTCATAGCTAAATACAGGTAGTTATCAAAATAATGGAAACACCTGTGAATAAAAGTGGCGTTTTTGATTGCCCTGCATATGTAATAAAGAATAAAGCTAGATATCTGGGGGGGGGGGGGGGGGGGGGCGGGGTGTTTCTAATTAGCAATATATATACATAGATATATATATATATATATATATATATATATATATATATATATATATATATGTATATATTCAAGTAGTATATAATGGCTTAATTGAAGTTCTGGAGACCTCTCAAATTTTAGAAGAGATCATATTGTTGGAGTGCATCTAGCTCGAGCAAGTGTTACTGAAACATCTCAGGTTTTTGGCATTTCTAGAGCTACAGTATCTTAAGTCATGACAGCATACACTCAGCGCGGTAAGACGAGCTTGGCAAGGCAAAACGGTGGTCAAAAGGAGAAGCTCAGTGAAAGAAACTGACGGGTATTGAAGCGGATTGTAAGGTCCAAAGAACCTTAACCTAACAACAGCAGGAAAGGTGATCACAGAACTCAATCACCATCTGGGATCAACAGTGTGAGTGATCACAGTTAGAAGGCAGCATTATAAACAGAACATTTACAGCAGAGTAGCAATTCCTATAACATTTCTCACAGATGTTAAGGCTAAACGTCATGTACAGAGGTGCCACACTCACAAATCCTAGTTTATTGATGAGTGGAAGAGAGTAATATGGTCTGAGGAATCGTCTTTGACACTTTTGAAGGATACCAGCACAAGCGTATGATCGTGATTCTCTTTTTCCAACTGTCAAGCATGGAGGATGATATGTCATATTATGGGCACCCATGTCGTGGTTTTTTGCTGAACCAGCCGTAACCCTGAAAGTAAGGATCAGTGCGGACAAGTATAAAGACATTTTAGCTGACCAGATCCATCCTATGATGCAAACTTTGTTTACTGAAGGAGATGGAATTTTCCAAGATGATAATGCACCAATCCATGCAAGGGGAGCTTGTCCAGTCATGGTTTGATGAACACGAGGATGCAGTGAAACATTTGCCTTGGGCAGCGCTGTCACCTGATCTTAATATAATTCAACCGTTATGGTCTATTTTAGAGCAATCAATACGGAATCAATATCCTCCACCAGCGTCTCTCCCAGAGCTTTCACAATATCTCCATGAAGAATGGTACAAAGTTCCGCTGAACACGATTCAACACTTGTATGAATCGATTTCTCGACAAATCCAAGCTGTATTACATGCTAAAGGTGGTCCTAAACCATACTAATAAAGAATCCTTTATAAATCACAAGTGTTTCCATTATTTTGATAGCTGCCTGTATATATTTCATGTAAAATGTATGTACTTAAAATGGTATTTTTACATGAATGATAATTACAATCATTTGCAATGTGTGATAATTTGATGTTATAAAAATAAAATATAGCATATATTATATTAATATTGGCTATTATATTGTATGTTGATATTCATATGTTCTATAAAACTGGTTCATATGTATATATGCCCTGTAAAAATCACAGAAAAACATTATATTGTGTAAAATATCAAAGTAAAATTACAGCATGAAAAAGTTATGTAAAGCCATACATTTTCCTCATAAAATTTCATTATTGTGTAGGGTCAGGTGGGTGAAATGGGTATGTAGGGTGGAATGGTTAGTTTGTTAATCTTTGAGCTACAGGGAAAAAAAAAACAATTTGAAAAAATAATAAAAACACTCATGTTATTTACAATAATTTGATTTTATTTTGGTTCAAGAAAAAGCTGAATGGAAACAGTCAGTTTAGTGGCAGCCTTCATGAGAGTTACATTGTAAAAATCAAAATTAACCAATATCTTTGAAACTTTGTTTTCAGGATTTTGTTTGGAATTTAGATGGCATTCTATTATAGATATTTTCATTTAAGGAAGTCTCCTTTGTCAACGGAAAAAATTAGAAAAGAAAAATTCCATACATTTTAAGAAATATGTTAACATTTTTTAAGTGGGGTGGAATGGGTATAATATTAGGCTTAGTGACATAGGCTGTGGAATTAACATTTTTTCTCATTAAAAGTTTTTTCTCTGAAGTAAGTTGTTCATTTTATTGAAAGTTTTATGTTCTGAAATCCTTATGTTATGGAGTTGTTTATGGCTGCACTAAATATGGTTGGATAAGAGACACAATCTTTGAAGAATGGTTCAAACTTTTTGCAAGGCATATGAAAAGACACGCAAGCCATCTGACCCATGAAACTGTAAAGCATGCTACCAATAATGAAATTATCAATTTGCCTACCGCCTAATACAAGTCATGCCTTGCAACCACTAGACAAAGCCAGAGCTTACTAAATTAATGGAAAACCACCCTGATCAAACTTCCATTCCATTAAGCTTATGTACAAGTAAAATATCTACAGAGATTGGGTGCTAGTTGAATAGATTGCTAAGAAATTAAAGTATTTTATTGCTCAAGTTCTAGAATCTTTAGATACGTTCTAAAAATTCTTTCGATGGGAAATTTTTTACTTCCCTCAATAATGCAAAAATGAAGATTGAAGAAGAAATTATCAAAAAACTAAATCAGCTAATCCTCAATAATCGTAGATATTATACCTTTAATTGCAGCGAAATTACAGACTATGTTGTTCAATAGATTTTTACCTTTATATTAATAAATTTTTATGAAAAAATAATAAATTCATGTTTTTGCTCTGAAATTTAATTTAAAATAATACTACCCATTTCACCCCACCTCATGAGGTCGAATGGGTATGAAAACAGACTTTGAAATAATAGCTCTTTCACTAAACAATAAAATTATTTCAGTAATAATAATTATGGATATGTGAAGTGTTTTTTTGAAATGTAAAACCTCAGTTATGGTTTTTTAATTGTTGGATATCAGATTTGAATAGTTAATCATTTTGAAAATACCTGTTTTTATACCCATACCACCCCACCTGACCCTAATGTTTGACTTTAGAATTTATATTTTACTTAAAATTTTTATTGATTTTTAACTTCTTTACTCATTCTTCTTTTGTTTGCTACTTTTACACAATTATATGTAATTCAAAAATAAAAAAAATTACATTAGTCAATGCAACTGCACAGTAGGGTGGGTCATCGTCCTATGGTAAAAAAAAATATAAGATTCCAATTTTCATCGGGCTGGGCAAGAAAAAGGTGCCAAATGACGTTTTAAGGTTTTTTCTTATAAAATTTCATTAAACTAGATGTTAATTTTTTGCTTCCAGATTGAGTTTGAAAAACCCGTATTTAAGGAAAGAAAGTCTATTTTCATAAAAAAAACTGAAAAAGAAAATTACAAATATATATAACAACTTAAGGTTGTCCAAGTATTAATCATTTATTTACAAAAACGTTTATGATAATCATTAATTTTCAAAATTAAAAATATTCATCTGAAAATTGCTTAAAATCGAAGGGCCACAGGGGAAAAATGATCTTGGTCCACCATGCTCAAATTTCCCTCCTTACGTTTTTGAGCTTGAAATCTCGAATCGTTTCCAAGTTAGCCTCATTCTTCCCGGTTAAAACTCACTCACTATGATGATTCTTGCCTGAATAATATTTCTATTGAATTTTGTTTGTAATAATCTATGTGTTCCTATAGGTTAACCAGAGTTTTTTTAGAAAAATGGACTTAGATCGTTCTTCCTCGTAGCCTTTTCAATTGCTTGAAAGTCCTTACTATCTAGTTTTGGCATAAGCTTCCGGGACTCCAGTTGGTTTTTTATCAAAGGTTCTGTTTTTGCACAATGGAGTTAAAACTTACGTCAATTTTAACTGCCCTTCCACAGGGCTGCCCATCCCCATAGGGTGATGGCACCCCCTCCTCCCACATGTTAAGAAGTATCCCCTAGAAAGAGAGCCCCCCCCCCCCAAAGAGGTCAAAAATCTGTAAAATCAATCCTCTTAAAAAATTTAATGTTACAGTCTGCGCCATGAACCCCCCTATTGGGCACCCTTGCCTTTCGAAAACCTGTGTGTGTGGCGTGTCAGGCACAGTAAACAGTTCTTTTTTTGCCTGAAAGAAACAGTTGAATATCTTCTTCAAAGATTAATTTCAGTATTGGTGGATCAGACACATTTTTCCAGTCATTGAGATCATTGTAAAATTCTGCATCAAACTTAACAATAAGAAAGTGAAAAAATTGTCTAGTGGGAGTCTATTTTGCTGAACACTACAAGCTTTTAAAATCCAACAGGCTACCAATTCACAGATGTGCTGTTCCAAGTCCGTCAGCATTGTAATAAATTAACGAAAACACTTTCTTTGCATTTGTGGGACCAATTTTGCACTTCAACTCAGTGGATAAATATCTAGTTGCAGTGATTTAAAACAGCTGCCGAGCCAACCAGCACATAAATGGTAACTTTTGATAGCAAAACAGAATGGAGCATAAACATTGACGACTTATGATGCAAGAAATATTAAATTTTCAGGAGATTCCACTGAAACACACAAATGTAGAATTCGAGTAGCACGAGTTAGCCATAGAACATGAAACATTTTGCTAGGCTTTGGCTCTTGCCAGGGAAGATTTTCTTGCTATTTTGCACTTCCGAGGAAGCAAGTTTTTCTCAATTTCTGAAGTGGTGGGGTAGAGTACTGCTGAAGCAATAGCTACTCCAACCTTGTCAGAGACTTCGTATCTATCACATGCCCGTGAAAGAAAATTAAAGTCCACTGTATCGCTTGTAGTAGTTAATTTATCGATATAAGCATTTGTAGTTTGAAGCTTCTAAAGGTCCCTTGAATTCATCCTCACTGTCGGTATCCAATAGAAGAGATGCGATGAAGTAATGATACTAAAACTGCCTTCACTTTCTTCTTGTGGCTGAAGCTGCAATTTCTCTCCCTCTCTCATGTTTTTTTTTTTTTTTTCGAACAAATGTTAGTCATTAAAATCTTTGTATTTGCAAGATGAAGTGTCAAATAGCAATTTACTAGCTTGGTAAAATGATTCTGCTTATTTTCTTAGTTATTTTCAAAAAGGATTTCAAAAGATTGCTGCTGCATTTCAAGAGGTAGATTTTTAGCATCTCTTACTCATCACAGTAGGCAGGGAGTGTTTGACCTAATTCACACGTTTCAGTCAATTCTAACACCTAAAATTCCAAGTGTGAATATGAACCAGGTGCAAATTGAAAGTTTCATTACTTGTTTCTGTAAACGAAATAATATTTATTCTTATTACAATCTTACATGGAAAGTATCCTATTTGGGTAAGAAAATCCAAACTTCAAACTCAATCCGGAGGCAAAAAGACATCAGAATGGAATAAAATGGAAACATGTTTGTTTGAGACTATTTAGCATTTTTTTAATCCCCTGCCCCTTAATATTGCAGAAAAAAAATTTTTTGACCCACTGTACTGCACAGTTATAAGACATTTTTATTTTTTCTGACAAATGTTTAATATTTAACTAGGCACTTTTTAATCTGCATCAAAATTTTTACATTACTAACAATTTTATGAATATAAAATAAAAAAGGATTATATTACAAAATTATATTAATGATGTATTAATACATATATCAGAAAAGTATAGTATATTACTTTTTGGTTATTTTTAATAACAAATCAACAATATTAATATAATTTTTATTCTGCAACTATCATAGTTTTAAAAAAAAAAAAGAAATATCAAAACTATTAAAATATATTTTCAAGATAAATATCGGATACATATTTTGATATATGTCGACTGATGTATTTCAGCAAACCCTGCCTATAAATAAAGTACTTGAATACAAAATTTATTACTACTAATTTGGAATTAACTATTAATTTTGAATAGTTGAAAATTAAATTACATAGTTTTATATGTTTCAGGGAAAAAAATAGACATAAAAACGAAAATATTTAAATAATTCATCTAAAAGGCAGTATTTTCCAGTGACTTTGTTTTAAATTTTGAAATGAAAATTTTATTTTAAACATTTTAGTTTATTAACACATTTATTAAATAATTGTTTTGTTCAAGAATGTCTTTTATGGTTACTTAAATGGGTGACATTTATAAAGCAATATTTTCTCGTATAAAATAAAAGCTTGCAGTTGATGCTAAATATAACCAAGTCACATTTGTAATACATAAGATCATTAAATATGCTTTTAATGATAATATTCCACAATCCATTTTCATGATCTTTTTTTTTTTTGTAGCTGGTTACTATTATGTAAAATATTGTATAATAGTTGCTGATTGATGTGTGATAAACTTAAAATTGTCTATGTACACTATATGACTAAAAGTATTGGGACACTTTCAAAAATTCATTTTTACAGATTTCTTGAGAAATAAAAGACCAATTGCTCTGTAATTTTTTTCACGTAAAAAGTACACTTTAGCTGTCATTTTCGAATAAAAATTAAGTCTACTACTTATTTGGGGGACCAGCAACAAATTGAGGAAACAAAAAAAAAGTTTTTGATCATTTTTCATTGTAAATAGCTGGTAATAAGCTATAAATTTTAAAAAGAAGTTTAAAAAGAATCTAGAATTTAGTTTTATATTTTCGTGAAAGTATATCTTATACCTACGGAGATATAAGCATTTCTTTCAAAAATATAAATTATTTTTGGTTTTTGGCTCATATCATGCGAAGTATTCCATTAAACTTGACTAAACTTTCAAAATATTTGACAACATATCAGAGAAACATAATAATAAAATTTAAAGTTAAAATATCGAAAGTTTAACAAAATATAAACGTTTAGAGCAATTAATTTTTCACTGTGCATGTGCCAAAGATAGCAATTTATAACCTTCATAATCAGAACCCCAGATAGATCCTACAACTCATCATGACCCCTTACCATTCTTCCCCTATCCAAGAAATATAGAAGTTTGGCTCATTAGATCTCTGATTACTTTTTACAATTTAAAGATATTGAGAAGGAATTTTTGTGTGAGTTGCAGGAGCTATCTGAGCTTTGGATTATAAAAGTTATAAATTGCTATCTTTCGCGCATGCACAGTGAAATATTAATTACTTTAAACGTTCATATTTCATTGAATTTTTAATATTCTAACTTCAAATTTTATTATTATGTTTCACAGATTTGATGCCAAATATTCTAAAAGTTGAGTAAAGTTTGACGGAAAACTCAGCATTATATGAGCCAAAAACCTTCAAAAATAATTTACTTTTGAAAGAAAAGCTTATATCTCCCTGGGTTTAATACCCCTATACTTTCACGAAAATACAAAAATAAATTCTAGACAGTTTTTTAACTTCTTTCTGAAATTTATAGCTTATTGCCAGCTATATTTACAATGAAAAATGGTCAAAAACCTTTTTTAGTTTCCTCAATTTGTTGCTGGTCCCTTAAATGAATAGTGGACTTAATTTTTATTGGAAAATGACAACTGGAGTATACCTTTTATGTGAAAAAAAAAAAATTACTGAGCAATTGGTCTTCCGTTTAAAATCCGTATAAAGAATTTTTGAAAGTGTCCCAATACTTTTGGTCATATAGTGTACATTTGAAAAGCAAATCTGTGTACTTTATTAAGTAAAGTACATTTTGATTGAAAAATACATTAACATGATGTTTTGAAGTGCTTGTTAATATTTTAATGTACGAAAATAAATTTTATTTTAAAGCTGATTTTGAGATTATTTGTCAGTTTATAGCTTCATTATGTTGATTGTAAACTGTATCTAACTGTACTAAGTTTCCTCGCCCCCCCCCCCCCCTCCTTTTTTTAGAAATCAAGCGGTAAGCAGTGGAGCCCACTACTATATCAACCCCCAAACCGATGAAAAGTCATTTTCTTTCTTGATAGAAATGTTTACATTTGCAATGTAACTAAGGGCTTCTTTCTATTTAGGCTCCAGGGTGGCAAAAAATTGAGCCACTCAGCTCTATCGGTCCCAGGGCAAGTTAAATTTATAAATTTAACCGAAAAACACAGTTCGGCACTTTTAAACGGGGTTTTTGACAGATTTTTTTTTTGATAGTGGGTCTATTTTTTGTCATTAGCTTGCATGATAAACTTCAGAATGAGGGGTAAATCAAGGAAATTGATCAAGAACTGAGGAAGATCTCGTGTAGCAACAAAAAACAGGCTACAGAAATAATATACAGTCAGACCTCGACATAAGGTCACCCCACATATAAGGTCACTTTTCTAAAGTCCCCGCTCATTGAATAGGAATTCTATAATGTCTTATCTGATACATGGTCAAGTCTTAATACATTAATCGCTTATAAGGTCACTTCTCTCTGATTTCTTTAAATGATTTCATTACTCAATAGAGTCATTTCTAAGAATTGTCCGCGATATACGATCCTTAAAAAGTAAAAAGCCGTATTCCTATTAACCTAACATGTATTGCACCGAATGCAGTAGAAAGCGAGTAATACGACAGTGACAGAAAAGTATAAAGTAATAACGAGGGCACTGAGAGTTTATTTTTTCACCAATTATGAGAAGCCGAAGCTGCAAATTTTCAGAGAACATTTAGAAAACCATTGTGCTTAAATTTAAAAAAAAAATCTATCAGTTCAATATTAATGATAATTTTTTTAAGTTAGATAAGTTGCACATCAGTTCTCTGCTTAGGCAAATTTGCTAGCAGTTTTACTCTACATGAAAGTTCTAAAAAATCATTTTGAAATTTCTTATCGATTCCAAAAGTTTTTATTGGTTCAAATCTATTAAAACTATTATAACCTAATTACTGATAATTTTGAATGTTTTAAATTTTCAAAAAAATTAATGTATATACATGTTTATTCCTTAAACACATGGTATAAAATCTATGTTGTTCGGATAAGGTCACCCCGCTTATAAGGTCAGTTTCGTGAAGTCCCGACCGAAGGGTGACTTTATATCGATGTTCAACTGTATTCAATTTTCTAGGCCTTATTGTTTTTAACAAAAATGAGCCACCAACTAATTATATGTGTATAGATTTATTGTAATTAATGTTTCATTGCTATTGATAGAAGCGTAAAATTCTGGCAATCATGAAACTCAAAATAAGATTTCTAATTTATTATAGAATTTGTGAAAGGAAAATAAACAACTTATGACTTGAATCAATGATTGCAGAATAGTGTATCCACAAGATCAGGTCCTGATGTTTCTTCATGTGGTATAAATGGCAAGGTTGGGTTTTTACTAGTTATAAGGATTTAAAGTTTAGCCAACTGCAGCATAGCTAGCAACAAAGCCAATAAGATGCTTGGGTTTATCAATAGATCTATTTCAAATAAATCTAAAGAAGTTCTTCTGCCCTTATATAGAAGTTTGGTAAGACCCCATTTGGAATATGCTGTTCAGTTTTGGTCTCCTTATCTTAAGAAAGACATTAATGTATTGGAAAGGGTTCAAAGGCGGGCTACAAGGCTAATAAGTAGACTTTCCCACTTAGATTATGATTCCAGGCTTAGAAGGCTAAAAATGTACAGTCTTGAGCAAAGAAGAGACCGAGGGGACATGATTCAGCTGTTTAAATTTATTAAAACGAAAGATGTTACGGGGCTAAAGTTTAGCACTGAAAACAGGACAAGGGGTCATTGTTCATTGTTTTAAGCTATTTAAATCTCAGGCTAATATGGATGTTAGGAAAAATTATTATTTTAGCAGGGTAGTGGAACCTTGGAACAGCTTACCGGTAGAGGTGGTAATGAGCAAAGGAGTAGACAGTTTTAAGAGTGCCATTGATCTTCACTGGGGATTGTAAATTGACTAGGACTAGTCTAGCTGGGCCCAGAGCCTGTTGCTGGTCGTCACTTTTGTATTTGTATAACAGTGGTAAAAACCTAGAAAATACTATTAGCCCCTGTTCATTTACTGGTAGGCATTGATTAATTGTTTTTACTAATAAGTCTCCACTGTCTGATCACAGATTGTATGGAAAGACAAACATCCGTTTTACAGCCGAAAATGGACAAATCTATTATTGTTGAGCGATGCCAGCTTTTGCAGAAACAGAGTCTCATTCAAATAAGCCGAATACCAGCATAAAACTTTCGCTTTTCCCCCTCATCCAGATAGATTCGTCTTATCTGGACATTAGAAAATTCCATACAATCCGTTGTAAAAAAGAAATTAACCATCTAAATCTTAGTGTCCTCTTAACAGTCTGTAGCAAAATACAAATTTGTGTGTGTATGCATGTTCAGTGCAGTCACATTAAGACTGATCTATATTGATTTAATGCATGAAGCACAAATGAATTATTTTTATCTATTATAACAGCTACTGACAAACTTTGAAAATTTAATGGAATTATAAATTTTAAGTTTTTAATAACACTAAACTTTTCCCATTCCCTTCACCCTTATTTTGAAATTTTTTTTCTACATCTGAAACTCATAAGATAGCTGTCATCTTTTTCTTGCCCGACAGTCTAATGGGTATTTGCTAGTATGTAATAATATATTTGTACGAAGTAATACATGATAATAAACTATAACATATGTACTGTCCAATAATAATTATTTTAAAATGTATATACACATATTACAAAATGCAAAACAATAAACACATAAGAGATTTACAAAATTAAACAAATAAGAATACTAAAACTAATAATAAGACTGAGTTGATGAAGCCAGAACTCCTCAGCAGTGGAAGACTTAGTCTTATTATTAGTTAAGACTTAGTCTTATGTTTTGGTATTCTTATTTGTTTAATTTTCTAAATCCTTTAAGTGTTTATTGTTTTGCATTTTGTAATAATTACCTGGCTGTTTGTTTGGCTGCTGTGCGCAACATTAGGCTTGTGGTTTACTCCATTTTATTTTATTGTATTCTTTTCTAATTTTCTTTTATTTTGCTTCAGTATATATATATATACTGTCGGCCCCACTTAATGGAATATCATCGGTTCCAAGAAATATTATTCGATAAAGCGAAGTATTGGATTAAGAGGGGAAATTTTTATTTACCTTTCTAAATTGACTACATTTATCTTAAAACGTAATAATAATAATAAATCAATAGCTATATAAGCACCTTTCTTTAGTACATTATTTTTTGAAAAATTCCATAAAAAGATCTTTTTTTCCCGACTCCCTTTTCCCCTTCGTCGACTACTGTATCTTATCATCTAAAATGTGTATATTTATTTGTGTTATTCAATTTAATTATCGATTGCACTATTTTTTTTCATAATGACGAAGACAAAAGAAATTTAATAGAAGAATGGAAACGTTTTGATGGATGTTAAATATTATATTTCTTGCCCGTTGTCAGCGATAAATATTACTTTATATTTTAACGACAATTGTGCTTACTTATTTTTTTCTAATTTATTTCAAAAAAAAAGAGTAAAATATTTGCGAAAGCTGATTAATATTATTCGATTATCCAGGGAAATTATTCAATTAAATGGGATCTAGAAGGTTGTGTGAATGGGGAAATATTCATTTCCAGCAGGTTTTATTCGTATAAGCAGGGTATTCGTTCATCTGTTACCCGATTAAGCGGGGCTGACAGTACAGTTGGACCCCGATTTAACGAACCTCTAACAAATTTCGAGATTTAGCAAATTTTTTCCCCCCCCGACTAAAATGAGGGCAAAAACCCCTTTTTAACAAATAATAAACCCCCAAATTAATGAATAATTTTACAGCTGAAGAAAATTGTTTTTTGTTAATTTGAGTAAGGAGATATTGCATTGCTTTCCAAATGATATACATATTGTCCGAAGCAGGAAAAAACTTTTCTTGGAATCAGCAATTTTTTATGGGCGAGGGGGCAACCAATGAATAGCTATTCTGGTGCAGAAAGCGATAATGAAACTCCCATTAAAACTTTTTCAAATGCTTTACATGGCCTGGAAACTGTTAATATATCTCACATAGGGTTTCCATCCTGCGCCGATTTCAGTTCCGCGGGATTTCGGGATTGTAAGGAGCCAGTCCCTCGGTATTTATTCTTCTAAAAATAGAAAAAGTTGTACTTTTTAGGAAGGACTGCTTTTGTTACTTGAATTGGTATTTTTTTGGATTCCGTACACCAGTTGAAGAGCACTACAAAGTCAAATTCCAATTAGTAATTATTGTTTGATTCGCAAAACTGTGCCGTAAAAAAGTCCAGTGCGTCTTAGCAAAACATCACTCATATAGGATGAAGGATTTTTGCTCAAAAAATAACACACGAGACGAAAACACGTGCTGTGGCTCCACTGTAGTTGGTTTTACTGAGATTAAATAATTGTGGACATTTTGCAAAATATCCCCATTATCTTAACCACCTTCTGAAATAGATTTTCTACTCTTATGCTTGGTTTTTGCTCAAGAACTGCAAAATTCGGATAAAGACAAGGACTACTGGAAGTGTGTTTTACTTCATAAACGTTGGTCATTGAATCAGTGCCTTTGGTTCATTACAGCAAAGGGTGAGTGCTACTTGATTTCAATCATGGTCAGACTGGTTATGTAGGCTTTTGGGCTAATGCCCGGTGCGCCGCTCCAAAAGGTGCCAGTCGAATGTCGTCTTTTTTCTTACGGAAAATTTTATTGTATTAATTTTTGTCTTGAGAAATGAAGGATTTTTCTGCTTGCAATAGAAAACATCAGAAAGGAAAAAAAAAAAAAAACAACTTTCGACTTCCCGTAATTAAATTCCTTTTAACACCCCATGGGGGATCGCTGTCACTTCTTATCCTAATTTTCCTAATAACCATTGTAGAAAAAGACGGGACGGAGTAGAGATGGCCTTGGGGCAGAGGCTTTCACTTCCCTTCACACCAGAAACAAATGAGCCACATCTATTTTTTATTTATCAGCAGGGGAAAATTTCTCCGCTTTAGCTGATAACGATGTAGTACAATGTGCGGTACAGTAAGTACTCAAACACTACTGTCAACTCACATGGAACATCTTACCGTTTTTGTTTCCAAAAGTGCTTTGAGGCCCCGCCCTGTCTATGTTGGAAGATTTCCAAGAGAGTTTCATTGAACTTATTGCTTATGGCCCATCCGCAGGACGCAGTGTTTTGAGATTTCCAGTGTTCGCCCAAAATAATGTTTCATTTTAGCGACAAGGACCATGTGCGTGTGTTTGCTTTCGTAAAACTTTCCCCAAATGTGTTTTTAAGAAATGTATTTAAATTTATTACACAACGCTTGCTTAGAAGTACTTTGAAATGTAAATAAAAAGAATGGTATATACCTGTAAATATATATGAATTGATTTATTGTAATTATTTCTTACAATAATTTATTTTGTACTATCTTGTTAACTGAATACTTTGTTAAGATTTGTTAGCAACCGATTTTTCTTGTTGGTGTTGCAAAAACAATCCGTTCACTAACCCTTCGCAAAAAAATATTTATTGCTGTTTATAATTATTACACAGAATGGTGCAGTGCCACTCAGGGGTGGGTTGATAGAGCTGCAGACCCTAAAATTAATTTCTGGGTACGCCACTGGAACATGAAACATGCTATTTACTTAACTTCTATTCTTTGGCTGGTATTCATATCCAATTTGGAAACATTGAATATTCTTTACTCATTTCATAACTCTAGGTTAAAAAGAGGGAGTGAAATTGCAAAACTGCATCAAATAAGGAGTCTTGTGATTGAACTAAAGAATAAAATATGCTAACTAGTTAATACTATCTGTTTTTTTTTTTTTCCAACTTCATTTTAATACGACTCTGCTAACAGAAAAGAAAAAAATTAAATATGAATAATTGCTACATTGATGTTCCTGAGCTGAATAATGTTCATGTGCAGGGAGAGAGGGGGCCTTGAAAATATCAGTTGAAATATGAGTTATTCAGCAAAGCTACTTTTGTGTTAAACTAGTTTCCCCATGCAATCGAGCTTGATTCCCATTATGGGAAGAATTAGACCATATCTTCCGACAAGTAACTCAGCCCAAAAGATTGAGGATTTAGAAGCAGGGAGCTAGGGCAGCGGCTGTTGCAAAGTCAAAAAAAAAAGAGAAAAAAGGAGTCATTAGTCCTTACTAAATGTAAGTATTCACTCAGAAATAGGAAGTTCGGGGGTTTCTCAATCTGGAAATTTTCTATTTTGCAATCTTAAAAATGCACTTTAGACAAACTTTGGTACTCTTTACTTCCTAAAAAGCATTAATTTTGTAAGTAACTGTAGCATTTTTTTACATATTAGGCTACTTTTTAAATATTTTTATGCGAACGAATTTATCACTGATCATTTTACTATATTATCATTCATTGTATTTTTACTCTGAAATAGCAATAAACCGCAATGAAAGTTAGTACATTTATACAAAGTTAGTACATAAGCAGGGGTCTGGCCAGGGGAAATTTGGGTCTGTTAACGGACCCTTCACAAAAATACGATCACTCAAAACGGACCCTTTACAAAAATACGATCACTCAAAACGGACCCTTCACAAAAATACGATTACTCAAAACGGACCCTTCACAAAATTCCGATCAACCAAAACGGACCCTTCACAAAATTCCGATCAACCAAAACGGACCCTTCACAAAATTCCGATCAACCAAAACGGACCCTTCACAAAATTCCGATCAACCAAAACGGACCCTTCACAAAATTCTAATCAACAAAAAAGGATCTTTCACAAATCATTTACTGTAAAAGCAAATTTAAAATCAAAATAACGGCTAATTTTTCAAAAGAAATGTCTGCATATTTCTGTGATGCTTACTGTTTCTTTTATCACAGCAGAATAAAAATAGCCTGCAACGATGTTGTTGTTATAGATTTTTCTGAAAATGTTATGGCCTCTGCATATTGATATTGCTGCCTCAGCACCTTTCTCCCTCTGCTCTGAATCTAAACAATAATAACACATATCAGCGAATTGAACTTGGTACTGCTAACAAATAGAATAGCTATAGGTTGGGGAAGAAATGTGATCGCTTCAGATATGGTTACCAACTATAAAATTAACATTAACGCTAAATAAATAAATGTCTAGTAAACCTTTCACAGGGACTTGGAAAATATTCCTAACATTTTCCAGATTGGCAATTTTTGTGCCTTTATGGTGTGATGTTTTAACGTTATCTTAAGAAGAAATTATATTAGTTTTGAATTTTTTATGCTAACAGGGGTGCTCGTGTATCGGTTATAAACCGGAATTCCTGTATTTTTTTCCTATGTCCATATCGGGAATCTGGTATTGTCCATTGTTTTACATTACCCCACCTCCTTTTTTTTTTTTTTTTTTTTTCTAACTACGAATTTTCGGCGAAAATGTCGGTAGTTATCAATAATATTCATCATGCAAACCTTTTAAAATGCAATTCTAAAATTGTTTTACTTAAATAAACTCTTTTATATGCTGTTTTTCGCTCTTGATGCCTTCATTTTGAAAAACGTGATCTCTTTGCATCCGGTATGACAATCAAATCTTACTCATTTTTCATGCTAACTAAGCTTTGTTACGAGGCAAATAAATAAAAATTCTCATTATTTTTAGTAAAATCATTAGTTTAAGCAGAATTTCGTGTTCTTTTAAAAGTGTCAAGACAGTTCGATGGTTTAATTTTATTTTTGCTTCAACTATGTCGATAGACATTATCAATATGTTTATTATTAACCTTTAATATGCAATTTGAAAAGATTTTACTAATATAAATTCTTTTATATTCCGTTCTTATACTTTTGATGCCTTCACTTCAAAAATTTCAATCTTTTTGCATCCGCTATAGGAATGGAATTTTTTGCATTTTTTTAAATGCTTACTACGCTTTATTCAGAGGTAAACAAATAAAATTTATACTTATTTTTGTTAAAATTACAAATTTAAAACGAAATTTCGTGCTCTATAAAAATTTTATGCGCCAAAAAGCCAAATACTGAACAACTGCCTGATTTTTTTTTTTTTTTTTTCAATTATTTTATGATTTTACTTTTTATACAAAATCTTCAGAAAAAATTTCTAGTACAATTTAACAAGATGTGGAACGGTATATAGATACTGATACATCTATGATAACCTTCGAAAATGCCTTAGAAAAGACAAAAAATACTGTAAAACTTCCAACAAATTATTTCAATGCCGTAGTTTGCTCCATGAGCCTCCCCCTCCCCCAAACGCATTTATTAATGTTTATAAATTTAAATTTTTCGTTTTTACAAAATAATTTTATTTTACAAAAAAAAAACAATCTTTCATAAATTTTTTTTTAATTTTTCACAAAAAAATTTCGTTTTTCACAAAAATATTTGATTTTTCACAAAAAACGGACCTTGTGAAAACCCTGGACAGACCCCTGATAAGTACGGAGTTTTTCTGATTATTTGCACTAAACTAGGGCTTACCGAACTTTATAGTCAGCCGACCCCTTTCATTGACCAATATTTAGAACGGACTCCTGCCATTAGGGTGTATAGATATTTGTAGTTAGTAGTTAATTTACAAATTTGTGCTTCTTCTAACGTTGTTTTGCCTTACTTTACTGTTCAGCACAAAGGTATTTATTTATCTTAGTTAATAGGGTGTCAAAAATCATACGTAACACAAAGAGAAGAAACAAAACCATTCCAGATATTTTTATTGTCTATTTCTCACTAACATGAGACTAATGGAAAATCTGAAATTTCATTTCCAGATCTTTAATTTCGCAAAATTTCCAGGTGAAGCCCCCAAATAGTTGGCGAAATCGAAAATTGCGTTTTTGGAGGTTTAATCTTCGAAAATTACTGGCCCTACTACTATTACAAAATATGATCTTACATCGTGATTTTAAGACTTGAATTTCAGAAAATATTGGGGCAAAGGTACCTCTATGCCTTTCTCTAATATCATACACAATTAGGTTTTTCAAACCATACTCACAAAAAAATGAAGTAGAACAGCTCCTGAATATAAATCATTGCTTAAGTTTTCAGGACCAAAATTTTGGAAAATCTTCCTGGGCAGAGCACCAAAACCTTCTTCCCGTAAAATCTTCAAAGATTGTCTACAATTGAAATTTTTAAACTTCAATTTCAAAAACTTTCAGGGTGAGAAAGAATTGATTTTGATCTATTAAAAAGAAATCGATCGGGACAGTCCCGAGTTCCGTCACTTTCCCTAACGTCAATAAATATGGCCTATAATCGTGTTTTTAAGGCTTCAATCTCTAGAAATTTCTGCTGAGATCGCTGTACCTTTTTTCCCCACCTAATATCAGCAAAGAAAGTCCAAAACTGCGTTTTTTACAGGGCTGTGGAGTCAGAAGGAAAATGGCCGACTCCGACCCTGACTCCTGGATTTTGAAACGCCTGACTCCGGATTTCTTTTTATTATTTTTTTTTCAACTCCCTCTTTCCCTTCAGGGGAAGGGGGGAAACCTCTAAACAGAGATTGAAGCATTAATTCCTTTTTATGAAAATTTTGCATTTTGTTTTTATTGTAAACCCAAGACGCATACAACGTTAGAAATTCAATTTAAAAATCAAATTTTCCAATAGTTACGAGTTAAAAAGTGAGATGACTTAAAAATCCCTTTTAAAAATTTTGAAAAGGATTATCTGTAAATGCCCCCCCCCCTTTAATGTTTAACAAATAGATATTGATTGAATCGTGTGCTTTCAATTTTTAAAAGCTGTAACTTGAGAGAAAAAAAGCTTTTTTTTCTAAATCCAATTTCTTGAGAGGGGATGGTTTGCCCCGGATGACACCCATCTGGATCTGGTAAATGACACCCAAAGTTAATTTCAGAGTTTATAAAAAATATAAATACGTTTAATTCTGAAAATTTTCGCAAATATATTTTAAATTATTTTTCATCAATAAATTTCAACAAAAATAGGGCACATATACGACAGGAGGTGATTTTACACAAAATGCGGCGGTATACAAATTTGTACGAATAACTTTTACTATACCTATATTTCTTCTTCGCTAAATTTTCAATTTAAATTTTATTGGCTGCTTTAGAATTAACCTTAATATGCAGATTTTAAGATTAACTGAAATTATTGAGTGTTTTAATCAAGAAATCATCTACACTTATTTTACTCCATACTTTTTAGTGAGAACCAAGTTTATAGAGATAGTCTTAGTAAAGAAAAAAAAACATTACATTATTTCATCGGATTTTTTGGATTCGTGCTTTTGCGCCAGAACTTCTTTGAATTTGCCGATCACCCTTAAACATTTCAACCTTAGCTACGGGCCTCGACTTACTAATTTGCTACGTTTCCTTTACCATTTTATAACTGAGATCCAACAAAATACTATATTTCTATTTTTATTTGAAAGTGATTACTTGAAAATGTTAGACAACAAAACCCTTTGCTGACAGTTGCTATTAGTTAAGTTAAAAAGCAAGCAAACTAGGGGATGGCTACAGAAAGTTCGGTAAGCACTCAAGCTAGCTGATTGCCATAATAGCAGTTATTTTCTCATTGGTATCTTTTTATACATGTAATCGACCAAATTGGTTGTCAGTTTTTAAAAAATGCAAGGGGAGTCAGTGAAAAGGAAAGAAAAAAAGAAGCCCAGAGTCGGAGTCGGCATGTTTTCTAACGACTTCGACTCCTTTATTTCAAAATCAGTCCGACTCTGACTCTTCGACTCCACAGCCCTGGTTTTTAAGACCAGCGCCGATCCTAGGGTGTCGGCCGCCCGTGTGCAAAGACCTAATGTGCCGCCCCTGAAGAGCAATTTACATGTTTTGACTAATACTTAACGCCCATATAAAACTTTCTTCAAATTTCTGTATCAAGTTCTAATTCAAAAAAAAAAAAAAAACGGAAGAAGGATGAATTTATGTAAAAAGTTAGAAACTCGGTACAATGTATATCTTTGAAGAAAGTAATAAGTACTGAAATTTACTAGTCATAAAAACGCATTGTATAGTCTGTCTTCGGTGACATCAGAGGAAGGGTGGGATCGCCCCAGAAAATATACGAAATTGGCGTATGAAAAATAGCTGTAATTAATTTTTGGTTGTGTTTGGTTGCAAGGACAAAAGAGTCGGGAACATTCAAGGTCCACGGTGAAATTTTCAATATTGACATCAAAAGTTGCAATTTTAGGAAATTTTTCGAGATTTGAGGGGACAGTAATATTGGGAGTTCTTTCATGAAATTCTTTCAAAATTGATGTCAAATTGCAGCTATGTTTTCTGACCTTAGTTTAGGAAGGATTTTCCCTCTTCCTGAAAATTTTCTAAAACAGAAGTTTTTAAACACGCAATTTCGGGTTATCTTTGTTGAAATTGCTGTAGGGAGGAAGATTTGGTCATCTCCTATCAAAAATTTTCGAAATTGAAGTTTAAAACTCAAATTTAGGCTGTTTTTGGTGATGTTAGGGGGTTCTGGCATCTTTTCTCCAGTAATTTATCGGCACTATTGTTTCAAAAACATTTTTGGCTAGATTTGGATACAATAGGGGAAACGGGAAAATATTCCGAACTGAAATATTTTTCGGAATTATAATCAATTTAAGGCTATTTTTGTGAAGGAAGGATTTTGGGGCTCTAAAAAGCGCAATTTTGTGCTATCTTTAGTGACGTTAAGGAAACCGGGAAGCTTCAGCGGATCTTTCTGAATATTTTTCGATATTAATATCTGAAAAATACAACTAAAAACTTTTCTCCATCTCACCTTGGCGATTGATGGGGGATGCCTGATGCCCTAGTGCTGTGGAAATTTATATAAGCCATCCGGAATTTTTTAGAAATGGAAGTCCCAAAATCATATTTAGGCATTGTTGAATAATGATGAGACAAAGAGCGGGCGGGGGTTCAGTGTGCCCCCAAGAATTGTTTTTTGAAACTGAAGTCAATTTCAGGCAAGTTTAGACAGGAATGGTTTGGTGGCTCCACGGAACCATCTAAAAACAAAATTTAGAGCTATAGTGATTGGTCATGGGAGAAAAGGGGAATCCGGGGTATTTCCTCCAAAGTTCTTCGAAACTGACGATTGAAAAATGCAATTTTAGTTTGTTTTTGAATACGTTAAGTGAGGGGTGTTATTGGGGGTCTCTCTAGAGATGCTAGTTCGGACTATCTTCGGTAGTTATGTTAGGGAATGGATTTCAGGGCCCTCTACCGCAACAACTTCGAAAAAGAAATTCAAAAAATGCCATTGAGCAATTTTTGATGACGTTGGGGAGGGTTGTCCCTAGAAAAGACATTTTGGAGCCATCAATTTTAGGCTATGTTTGATTACATTAAGGAAGAAAGGGTGAATAAAAGAATTAATTGGATCCTTAAAATCGGTGGTTCAAACCAGCGAAATTTTCTGAAATTAAAGTCTGCAATATAAACACAGTTTGAAATTTTCTTTAGTCTCGTCAAGGCATCCTTTTGGATCTTCATTTTGGAGCCACACTTTAAATTTGTAACCCGGGGCAAAGGCCCTGTCCTCCTACCTGATCTGAAACTGGGCAGTTCATTCGTGATTTTAATTCGAAAAAATTGCT